>NC_083431.1:7500-307500 GCF_020745735.1 Hemiscyllium ocellatum | reverse complement strand
TCACTCTAATTCTTGATACTGCCAAGAATCCTGCCTTTAACCCTGTATTCTGCATTCATATTTGACTTTCCAAAATGAATGACTTCACACTTTTTCAGGTTGAACTCCATCTGCCACTTATTAGTCCAGTTCTGCATCCTGTCAATGTCCTGTTGCAACCATTCTACCAATCTTCGTGTCATCAGCAAACTTACTGACTCACCCTTGCACTTCTTCATCCAAGTCATTTATAAAAGTCACAAAGAGAAGAGGTCCCAGAACAGATCGCTGTAGAACAGCACTGGTCACTGAGCTCCAGTGAATACTTTCCATCTACTATCAGCTGCTGCCTTCTAAGGGCCAGCTAGTTCTGTATCCAGACTGCCAGATTTCCCTGTATCCCATGCCTCCTTACTTCATGAATGAGCCTACCATGGGGTACCTTATCAAAGGCCTTGCTAAAATCCATGTATGCCACATCCATTGCTCAATCTTCATCAATGTGTTTTGTCACATCCTCAAATAATTCAATAAGACTTGTGAGGCATGACCTGCCCCTCACAAAGCCATGCTGACTATCTCTAATCAAGCGATGGTCTTCCAAGGAATCATAAATCCCGTCCCTCAGAATCCTCTCCAATAATTTGCCCACCACAGACGTAGACTGACTGCTATGAAATTCCCAGGACTATCCCTATTCCCCTTCTTCAACAAAGGAATAACATGTGTCACCCTCCAATCATCTGTTACCGCTCTAGTGGACAGTGAGGACGCAAAGATCATCACGTCCTGTAACCTTGGGTATATCCCTTCTGGTCCAGGGGACTTACTATTTTCATGGTTTTCAAAATTTTCAGCACATCCTCCTTCTTAAAATCAACCTGTTCAAGCATTTCAACTTATTTCACTCTGTCCTCACAAGCGACAAAGTCACTCTCAGTTGTGAATACTGAAGCAAAGTATTCATTAAGCACCTCCCCTACTTGCTCTGACTCCAGGCACAAGTTCCCTCCATTATCCCTGATTGGCCTTACCCTCACCCTGACCTTCCTCTTGTTCTTCACATAAGTGTAGCATGTCTTAGGGTTTTCCTTAATCCTACCTGCTAAAGCTTTTTCATGCCCTCTTCTAGCACTCCTAAGTCCATTCTTCAGTTCCTTCCTGGCTACCTTGTACCCACCAGAGCCCTGTCTGATCCTTGCTTCCACAATCTTACGTAAGCTTCCTTCTTCCCTTGTCACCCAAGGTTCCTTCACCCTACCATCCCTTTCTTGCCTCAGTGGGACAAACATTTCCAGCACTATCAGCAAGTGCTCCCCAAACAACCACCACAGTTATATCGTGCATTTTTCTGATAACATCTGTTCCCAATTTAGGTGACTCAGTTCCTGCCTCATAGCATTGTAATTCACCCTCCTCAATGAAATACATTCCCATACCATATGCTCCTATCCCTCGCCATGAATTTAGAAAATGTCAGTTGATATCTACAGACTGGTAAAAACAATGACTGCAGATGTTTGAAACCAGATTCTGGAGTAGAGTGGTGCTGGAAAAGCACAGCAGTTCAGGCAGCACCCGAAGAGCAGGAAAATCAATGTTTCAGGCAAAAGCCCTTCATCAGGAATACAGGCAGAGTGCCTGAAGGGTGGAGAGATAAATGAGAGGTGCACTCTCATTTATTTCTCCACCCTTCAGGCATTCTGCCTGTATTCCTGATGAAGGGCTTTTGCCCGAAACATTGATTTTCCTGCTCTTCGGATGCTGCCTGAACTGCTGTGCTTTTCCAGCACCACTCTAATCCAGATACCTACATACTGTTTCAAGAAACTGTCCTAGGTTCTGATTTGGATTTTGGTAAGCATAGATAGGAAAAGAGATGGGGATTTAAGGCAGAAATTCAGGGAGCTAGAGTGGAAGCTTATTGCTAGAACAAACAGAGTTATTACCTCTGGTTTGTTGCTGTGCCACATGCGAGCAAGGCGAGGAGGAGAGAGAGAAAGGAGGTGAACACATGGCTACAGGGATGGTGAAGGTGGAAGGGTTTCGGATACCTGAATAATTGGGGCTCATTTGGGGATAGGTGGGACCTCTACAAACAGGATGGTCTACACTTGAATCAGAGGGGAACCAATATCCTGGGGGGGATGTTGCTAATGCAATTCGGGAGGGTTTAAACTAATCCAGCAAGGGGATGGAAACCTAAACTGGAGTTCCAGTGTCCAGGAGGTTGAGGGTAGTGAGGTCAGAAATATGGTTTCAAGGTTGCAAGAATGCACCTTCAAGCAGGAAGGAGGTTTGAAGTGTGTCTACTTCAACACGAGGAGATCTGGAATAAGGTGGGTAAATTTGCAGCGTGGATTGGCACCTGGCACTTCGATGTTGTGGCCATTTCGGAGATATGGATAGAGCAGGGACAGGAATGTTTGTTGCAGGTTCCAGGACTTAGATGTTTCAATAAGAACAGAGGAAATGGGATAAGAGGGGGAGGTGTGGCATTGTTAGTCAAGGACAGTATTACAGTAGCAGAAAGGACGTTTGAGGACTCGTCTGCTGAGGTAGTATGGGTTGAGGTTAGAAACAGGAAAGGAGAGGTCACCCTGTTGGGAGTTTCCTACAGGCCACCGAATAGTTCCAGAGATATAGAGGAAAGGATTGCAAAGATAATTCTGGGAAGGAGCCAGAGTGATAGGGCAGTTGTTATGGGGGACTTTAACTTTCCAAATATTGACTGGTAATACTATAGTTTGAGTACTTTAGATGGGACAGTTTTTGTCCAACGTGTGCAGGATGGTTTCCTGACACAGTATATAGACAAGTGAACAAGGGATGAGGCCACATTGGATTTGGTACTGGGTAATGAACCGGGTCAGGTGTTAGATTTGGAGGTAGGTGAGCACTTTGGTGATAGTGACCACAGTTTGGTGTTGTTTACTTTAGCGGTGGAAAGGGATATAATACAGGGCAAGAGTTTTTGCTGGGGAAAAGGCAACAATGATGTGATTAGGCAAGACTTAGGATGCATTGGATGGGGAAGGAAACTGCAGGGCATGGGCATGATTGAAATGTGGAACAAGGAAGAGCAACTGTCCGTCCTTGATATATAGCGAGGGATCCGTGGTTTGCTAAAAAAGCTGAATCTCTTGTTAAGAGGAAGAAGACGGCTTATGTTAGGATGAGGCTCAGTTAGGGCCCTTGCGAGTTGCAAGTTAGCCAGGAAAGACCTAAAGAAAGAGCTAAAAAGAGCCTGGAGGAGACATGAGAAGTTGTTGTTAGGTAGGATCAAAGGAAAACTCTAAAGCTTCCCATAGGTATATCAGGAGTAAAAGAATGATGAGAGAAAGATTGGGACCAGTCAAGGATAGTAGTGGGAAGTTGTGTCTGAAGTCTGAAAAGATAGTGGAAATGCTTAATGAATATTTTTCATTACCATTTACACTGGAAAAAGATAATATTGTTGAGTAGAATACTGAAATCTCGGCTGCTAGACTATTTGGGATTGACATTCGCAAGGAGGAGGTGTTAGCAATTCTGGAAAGTGTGAAAATAAATAAGCCCCTTGGGCTGGGTGGGATTCATCCTCGGATTCTCTGGGAAGCCAGGGAGGAGATTGCAGAGCCTTTAGCTTTGATCTTCATGTCGTCATTGCCTACTGAAATAGTGCCAGAAGACTAGAGGATAGCAAATGTTGTCCCCAAGAAGGGGAGTAGAGACAACCCTGGTAATTATAGACCAGTGAGCCTTACTTCGATTGTGGGTGAAATGTTGGAAAGGATTATAAGAGAAAGGATTGCTAATCAGCTAGAAAGGAATACATTGATTAGGGATAGCCAACATGGTTTTGTGAAGGGTAGGTCTTGTCTCACAAACCTTTTTTCTTTAAGATGGTCACCAAACAGTGGATGAGGGTAAAGCGGTTGATGTGGTGTATATGGATTTCAGTAAAGCATTTTATAAGGTTCCCCATGGTAGGCTATTGCACAAAATAGTGGCATGGGATTGAAGGAGATTTAATGGTTTGGATCAGAAATTGGCTAGTTGAAAGAAGACAGAGGGTAATGGTTGATGGGAAATATTCATCCTGGAGTTCAGTTATTAGTGTTGTACTGCAAGAATGTGTTTTGGGTCCACCTCGGTTTATCATTTTTATGAATGACCTGCATGGGGGCATAGAAGGATGGGATAGTAAATTTGCAGATTACACTAAGGTCAGTGGAGTTGTGGATAGTGCTGAAGGATGTTGTAGGTTACAAAGGGACATAGATAAGCTGCAAAGCTGGGCTGAGAGGTAGCAAATGGAGTTTAATGCGGAAAAGTATGAGGTGATTCACTTTGGAAGGAGCAACAGAATAAAGTGTACTGGGCTAATGGTCAGATTCTTAGTAGTGTAGATGAGCAGAAAGATCTCGGTGTCTATGTATGGAGATCCCTGAAGGTTGCAACTTTGACTTTTATCTTCATGTCATCATTGTCCAGGTTGCTGAGGTTGTTAAGAAGGCATAGCTTTTATTGATAGAGGGATTGAGTTTCGAAGCCACAAGATCATGCTGCAGCTGTACAAAACTCTGGCAACGGTGCACTTGGACTATTCTGGTCACTTCATTGTAGGAAGAATGTGGAAGCTTTGGAAAGGGTTCAGATGAGATTTACGAGAATGTCGCCTGGTACGGAGGGAAGGTCTTGCGAGGAAAAGCTGAGGGATTTGAGGCTGTTTCTGTTAGAGAGAAGAAAATTGAGAGTGACTTAATTAAGACATACAAGATAATCAGAGGGTTAGATAGGGTGGACAGTGAGAGCCGTTTTCCTCAGATGCTGATGGCTAGCATGAGGGGACATAGCTTTAAATTGAATGGTGATAGAAATAGGACAAATGTCAGAGGTAGGTTCTTTATTCAAAGAGTAATAGGGGTGTGGAATGTGCTGCCAGCAACAATAGTAGAATCGCCAACTTTCAGGTCATTTAAATTGTCATTGGATAAACATATGGATGATAATGGAATAGTGTCGGTAGATGGGCTTTGGATTGGTTCCACAAGTCAGCGCAATATCAAAGGCCGAAAGGTCTGTATTGGACTGTCATGTTCTATGTTTTGAGCAATGTAACTATTCCAGACCAGATGGAAGCGAACTTGTCAGAGTTGTGCATTGTCTGGATACAAACGTTGAGTTCTTTTTACCAATTTAGGTTTGGTGGGACTCTCTTGCCTCCACTTGAATGGTGTCCCCCAAGCTCAGTTTGACTGGCGAGGGTGTCTCTTTTCATTGGAATACCCTGCAACTCATTTGCTCCACTTGCTGCATTTTCAAATGATAAAGCCAGTTGTAATGCCTGTTTGAAGTCCAGTTCATCTTTAGCTAGTGGGCCATTTGCATAGTTTTATCATTAATCCCACATACCAAATGGCCTCTCAGATTCTCATTAAGGGTTAAACCAAAATCACACGCCTTTGCCAGTTGTTTTAACGTATTCAAAAATATCAACGTAGAGTTCCCTGGTTTTTAAACTGCCAAGTAAAACCAATCATGTCTCAGAATTAGAAGAGATTTAGGGTTGTAATATTCCTTGATTAAATCCATGAACACATGAAAGATTTTGGTATCTGATTCTTCAGGGAACATTAAGCTCCATACAATCGAGAAAGCTACGGGTCACAATCTGTCAGGAGAATTACACGTTGCTTTACATCTACTCCAATGTAATTTGCCTGGAAAAGAAAACGCAATCTTGCCACATATAGGGCCAAGTCTTCAATAGCAAGATCAAACAAGTCAAGCTTCCCAAATAATGGCATGATGCCAGAAATGCTTGCCCCCACTCAAAGGTGACTGTTGCGATCAAATTTCTTCAGGAGCATGCTTTTCTCTTGTTATCATTAAAATAACGTCATGGAGATCCAAGATGGCAAGTCTGACTCTGTCGTGCTCTGCCCAAGACTCAAGCAAAGTGGTCTGCCCACCTCCACCACACCTGCCAAATCATTTAAAATAGCTTTTATTTAATACAGCTAGTTATTTTGCACCAAACTTGAGTAGTTTAGTGCCCTGTTAAAATGACTAAAGGAAAGAATGCCCGCAGCTCGGAGCACACAGGAACCCCTCCCCCACTCTCCCTAGCTGCAGCAGAAGCGTTCACAGCCGCCCCGGGGGATTTACCTATGGTGGTGAGCCTTGTTGCAGTGATTTCCAAACTTGAAGCGAAGATTAACGCCTTCGTAGAAGAGTCCAGGAACAGGTGGGAATCGTTGTTGGTTGCGCTTCAAAAGCACGACCGAGACATAGAAAAAAATCAAACCTCGAGTCGGAGGGGCGGAGCTAAAGGCTGCGACCTCTGAGGCTGCTGCAGAATCGGCTGTGGGTTGGGTCCGGACTCTTGAACAGTGAGTCCAGGCCTTAGAAGATCACATCGATGACCTCAAGAGGTTGTCGACAAAATATTCATTTGCTAGGCCTTCCTGAACGGGAAGAGGAAGGCCAGCTTACAACGTTTCTGGAGCAGTGGCTTCGGCAGTTGTTGAAGCTGGAGGCTGGATCAGGCCAGGTAAGGGTAGAATGGGCCCACCGGGTTGCAATATGCAGGCCAGGCTTGGACCAATGCCCCCGCCCGGTCCAGTTCCAGCTGCAGTGCTACAAGGAGAAGCAGATGCTCCTGGAAGCTTCCAGAAATCTCGGGAAAGATCCCCAAGCCATGACTTACAAAGGATCCAAGATTATGCTGTTTCAGGACTTTTCCCCAGCTCTGGTCCAAAAGAGGAGGGCATTTGAGGAAATGAAGAAGTGTTTAAGGGATTTAAACATTCAGTACTCCCTGCGCTACCCAGCAACGCCACACTTTAGCCACGAAGGGTCCATGTATAACTTCGGATCGCTGGAGAAAGCCAAGGAATTTTTGGACTCTCTTAGATGAATTGTAAGAGTTAACTCATGTGTGGAATGATGTTGTTCTGCCCTCCCCCTTCCCCAGTTCACCCTTTTTTCTCTGTTATTACTTTATTGCTTAATATTATCTCTGGGGAGTAGGGAGGGGGGCTTATTTGTTCTCCACTCCTGATTTTCCCCTTTTTTAAAAAATATGTATAGGCTGGGTGGTCTAGTCAATTTAGGTGAGGAGGGGTCTCTGCTTTGTCTTATTTTTTTCTCTTTCTCTTAAAGCGGGGTTGTTTTCTCCTGTTATTTTGTATTACAATACTTAATTATTATCTGCGGAGACGGTAATTTTATAGTTTTATATATTCATACGTGGTATTAACATCACCAAATATATCTAGGTGTTGGTGTGGATGGGGGGGGGGGGGGGGCGGGGGTGTGGGTTAGGTACTCACTGTTAGCTTTAGCTTTGTAGTACACATGAATTTTCTTTATTTTATTATGGGGTGCCTGGGTCGAGGGTGGGGCACTGGTTAGGAGAGGATATGATGGATTTTCGGAAAGGAAGTGATGCCCCCTGGAAACAAGGTGGAAAATCTCTGTTTAATTATGTTTTTTTAAATTTAGAAATAGTTTTTATTATATTGGTGTGAGTGTATTCTCCTCCTGGGGGGTCCTAGACTAGCCTGGACGATTATGATTCGTCATTTGATTAAATGGTGCACCTGGAATGTCAAGGGAAGTAATTCACCAATCAAAAGGAAGAAAATATTATCAAACCTCAAAAAAAAGGGTTGATATAGCTGTCCTACAGGAGACACATTTATTGGATAAAGAACATTTGAAATTACAACAGGGTGGATTTTATCAGGCCTGGTTCCTTCAGCTCAAAAAGTAAAGGAGTAGTCATTCTTATTTGGAAGAATCTCCCTTTCAAAATCCTAAGTCAGATAAAAGATGAATCTGGACGATATATACTAATTAAAGCCCATATAAATGGAGAGGAATATGGGATTTTAAATCTGTATTGTCCCCAGTGCATCCTTTCAAATTTATAATGGAAGCCTTCTCCAAACTGATGGCTCTCAGTGCTCATCTCCAATTATAGGGGGAGACTTTAATTGCATTATAAGACCCGGAAATAGACAGGAAACCCAAGAGTACTGCGTGTGTATCCCCCAGATCCAGACAATTGGCGGATTTGAATAAAGAATGAGGATTAATAGATGTGTGGAGGTGCCTCCACCCGCAAGGCAGAGATTTCTCTTTTTACTCTAATCCACATAAATGTCACACTAGAACTGACATGTTTTTAGCCCCCTCAACTTTTTAAAATTCCATATCATCCTGCAAAATAGGAAATATAATAATTTCAGATCACGCTGCTGTGTATATAGAAATCAAGGCTAGGAACAATTGAGGCATCCCCCGACATTGAAGTATGGATTCCTTCTTAATGAAGGAGAGTAAATTTGTAAAATATTTTTCTCAAGATATTAAAATTTTCTTGGAAATTAATTCAGGTACGACTAGTAATCCATCAATGATGTGGGAGACTATTAAAGCTTATGTGCAAGGTCTGATCATTTCATACTCGGTGACCCAGAAAAAATTAAAGTGAGAACAACAGCGTCTACTACATGCTCACTTAAAAGCAGCTGAAACAGCATACGTTGACAGACCTTCTATTGTCAAATTACAAAGGATTATGGCCCTTAGGACAGCTCTGAATACCGTGCTCACCCAAATGGCAAAGAGGGAAATATTATTTGCAAAACAAAGATTATATGAATTTGGTGATAAACCTGGTAGATACTTAACATTTCTCGCAAGGAACAAAAAAGGCCCCTCAAGCTATCACCGCTATCAGAGAAAGTGCTGGTACAATGCCTCATGATCACAAAAGGATCAACACAATCTTCAGAAAGTTTTATTTGGCTTATATAAATCGCAGGATTGTGAAGATAGAGCCAGGAGGATGCAGTCCTTTTTTAAAAGCCTGGCCTTTCCGGACTTAAACCCAGAACAGGTGTCGGTCCTGAATGCTCCCCTAACAATCCAGGAAATACCTGACGAAATCAGGCAGCTTCAGAGTGGTAAGGCACCTGGCCCAGATGGCTTTCAGGTTGAATTTTACAAACAGTTTAGAGGAGTATTAGCTGGCCCACTTATGGACATATATAACTACTCATATAGAGAGGGCTGCCACCCACCTTTGCTGAAAGAGGCGAATATCTCCCTTATTCTCAAAAAAGGAAAGGACCCAGAAGATTATGCATCATGCAGACCAATATCCTTGCTAAATGTAGATTTTAAACTTCTTTCTAAAACATTAGCATTGAGGCTAGAGAGGGTACTGCCAAATATCATAAAAGAGGACCAGGCAGGGTTTATCAAGGGCCGTAGATCATCTAATAATATTAGAAGGGTCTTGAATGTGATTCAAGTCTGTCATCAGGAAAAAATACCGGGAATAGTAGGCTCATTGGACGCGGAGAAGGCATTCGGCAGGGTTGAATGGTCATACCTGTTCTATACATTGGAAAGGTTTGGTGTTGGAAAGGATTTGCCAAATAGGTCTCAACACTGTATAATGATCCCAAAACAGTTGTGATCACCAATGGATTAGGCTTGGATAGCTTCAGTGTGGGTAGGAACTGCCGTTAGGAATGTCCCCTCTCACCGTTGCTATTCAAGCTAATAATTGAGCCACTAGCGGAAGCTATATGGGCTGACTCTAGCATAACGGTCCCGAGGGTTGGTACAGGTAAACACAAAATTACCCTTAAGCAGATGATGTTCTCCTTTTTCTTAGTAATCCTCTGATGTCTGTGCTTCTCTTAATCCAAGTTATTAATACATTTAGTGCATTGTCAGGCTACAAAATTAATCTTTCAAAATCAGAGGCCATGCTAGTATATCCTATTTATTGGATGGACCCCACTTCCCCTTTCGGTGGTCTCTGGAGGGTTTCTTATACTTAGGCATTTTTATCACCCCAGTATTTGGCCAGCAATACAAGGCCAATTTTGTGCATGTATTGGAAAGGATAAGACAGGACCTTCAATGTTGGGGAGATCTTCCAATTTCCTGGCTAGATAAAATAGCCCTAATTAAAATGAATGTCTTGCCCTGTCTCTTATACCCCATGAGAATGATTCCGGTGATGCTGCCGAGTCCGGTACTGCGCAAATTGTATAGTTGGCTGGGTTCTTTCATCTAGACAGCCTCTCATTAAGTTAAGGGAGCTGCAGCTTCCACAGGCAAAGGGAGGGCTGGATTTTCCAGATTTTAGGAAGTATCAGTTAAGTTCCTTGTTAAGCTACATAGCCGATTGGGTCTCATCTGACCCGCAATCAATCTGGCTGGACATTAAGGCTTCTCAAGTTAAGTGCCCTCTTATTAACCTCCTATTTTGAGATAAGATGAAAATCATTATGGACCACTATAAAAACTCTATAGTACTAAACACAATTAAAGCTTGGAATATAATGCGGAAAAACGAGGGTAATTCACATAAAACATCCACCTATACTCCTATTGTGGGGGCATGGGGTTTTCAACCGGGGCTCATAGATGCCACATTCAAGTCCTGGAGATCCAGGGGTATCTCCTGTTTTAGGGATCTGTTTCAGGAGGGGGTCCTGATGTCTTTTGAACAGCTGCATCAGAAATTTGGATTACCTAATGAAGACCTCTTTCGATACTTCCATTTTCAAGATTACATACAGAAGAAGACTACGCTATTAGATAGTCTCTATAAATCAGATAGAGAACGTAGAGTGTTGTGGCCAATGGGTGTACCCTCAGTCAGCACTCTTTGTCATTTATTACATGAAGAAGTGACGGAAGATATGGACCGTCTGCTTAGAACATGGGATCAAAATTTGGGGCTGGAAATTTCTACAGAAATGTGGAATGGCATCTGGGAAAATGCCAGAAAAATCTCCATTTGTAACAGAACCCAGGCCATTCAGTTAAAGATACTTCATAGGGCCCATCTGGCGCCAGAATGATTTGCAAAATTTAGGGCAAGAGCATCTCCAATGTGTCCCAAATGTAAAATAGAGGTAAACACTCTTACACACTGCTTATGGACATGCCATAAGATTGCAAATACTGGACCAAAGTAGTAAATGCCCTGACAGAAATCTTGAGAACGGAAATTACAGTAGATCCAGAATCTCTTCTTCTGGGTTTCTTGAGCTTACCTTCTCTGGATGTGCACAGGAGGAAATTATTTTCCATTCTCTCCTTCTATGCAAGGAAAAATCTCTGAGTAAACTGGGTGGCTGAGGGCCCTCCAGGACTTCAGAATTGGCACAGATTAATCATGGAATGTATTCCCCTTGACTTTCTTACAAATACGGTGCACCAAAAAACTGAATTATTCTATAAAATATTGCAGCCCTTCTTGAATTACATAGATACAGATATTTCGGCCATTCTATCAAGGGCTTTCATCTAGTTGAGGTAATGGTTCTGGCTGGTCCGGGGCCCCTTGGAGAGGAATTCCGCATGAATACAGGTTTTGTTACAACTTGATATTAACTCATTCCGAGCATGTACTTCACTACTTAATTGCTATGTTATCCTTCTTTTTTCTCTTGAGTAATGTAAGATATTTGATCATGCACTCTGGTTAGTTATAAGTTAGATTAGTAGTTAGTTGAGTTTTGTCTTTTTCGTTTTCTTCTCTGTATCTCTTCTTTTTGTTTAACAGGTTTTGGCTATTATTTATTTTAAGATTTAATTGTATATTAGTGTTTGTACTTGTATTTTTTTACTTGTAAACTTGTAAAAACATGTTCAATTTTCAATAAAAATATCTATAAAAAAAACTTCATAGGGGCTGGTATCCCGTCACCAAGTCATCCTTTATTTACAATGGAGAGACCTTGACACTAATCCAGCTGTCTCAGAGCCAAGTCTCAGAGTGAACATGAAGTCCGACAGTCCTGTTTATATCTGTCAGCCAGGGCTCCTGATTGGATCAGACTAAAAGCTACAATCAGGGAACTCATATTCTGTTAGGTACACCTGACTGACCCGGTATAATCACTACACCCATCTTGATATTTCTGCCAAAATGAATCACTTCACATAAGACCATAAGATATAGGACTATGTACTACTGTATATACTTGAGTAATAGCTGAAAATGTGTTGCTGGAAAAGCGCAGCTGGTCAGTCAGTCAGACCTACTGAGCTTTTCCAGCAACACATTTTCAGCTCTGATCTCCAGCATCTGCAGACCTCACTTTCTCCTCGAAGATTTATACTTGAGTAATAGTCAATTTTTTTTTACTACTTTTTAAGGTTAAATTCATGGAGTCGGCTGTTACATGGATGCTACTTTTGAGGGGCTGAAATACAAGCCCATCAAAATTTATACAATTGCATTAGCAGATGTCCAATTGATCTCTAAATGAAAACAAAATGAATTACGGTAGTTCTGAAAACCCGGAGCGAAACACAACAGGCAGCAGACTGGAAGACCGGGAACAGAGCGGAACAACTGGCATACTGGAAAGCTGGACTGGGACGTGATGGCTGGCATACTGACTCATAAATGTTTAACTGTTATCTGTGAAGAACTAGGATTCACTTTTACATGAGATATATGGAAAATTCCAGGTTTTTTGACCAAAAATAGGGGCTCGACTTTACATGAGATCGACAATTACTTGTGTTCATTTGGTATTTAATCTGATATGTTTGCATATGCAACCAGCTTGTCTATGCTGTCTTAAAATCTATCACTATTTTTGAAATAACCCCAATATCCCATCCCCAGGTCATTATTTATTTACACATGAAAAGTCCTTGAGTATAGTACTGCTTCATACCCAGTGAGGCATTATAGTGCCAGTATCTCTAATACTTATCCTTTTTATAAGTCAGCCAGGGATCCCTGATTGGACCAGATTAAAGCCTCAGTCAGGGAATTTATATTCTATGATGTCCAGCTGGGTGAGCTCATTACAATCACTATAACTGACCTAAGAGCTCACAATATTTTTACACTTTGTGCCATCTGCAAATTTTGAAAATATTTCCCTGTATACCCTAGTCTCAGTCATCAATATAAATCAAGAAAAACAATAATCCTAGTACTGACTCAATGGCTAGTCCAAAATCTAAAGAAAAATATGTTCACCAGTACTCTGTGTGCTGACACTCATGCTGCCACTGTCCTTTGTTCTGTGGGCTTCAGCATTGCTGGCAAGCCTAATGTTTGACACGTAATCAAATGCTT
Source organism: Hemiscyllium ocellatum (assembly GCF_020745735.1). Taxonomy (NCBI): domain Eukaryota; kingdom Metazoa; phylum Chordata; class Chondrichthyes; order Orectolobiformes; family Hemiscylliidae; genus Hemiscyllium; species Hemiscyllium ocellatum. The sequence continues at coordinate 294,398 of NC_083431.1, read as the reverse complement.
TTAGAAGCCTGTGTAATCACATCAATTATATTACTCTCAACAACTCTCTGTTCATCAAAAACTCAAGCAAATTGAACATGCTATGCCTTCAATAGAAATTGCTGGAGAAACTCAGCAGGTCTGCAACATAGAACATTACAGTGCAGTACAGGCCTTTTGACTCTTGATGTTGCACCGACCTGTGAAACCAGTCTGAAGCCTATGTAACCTACACTATTCCATTCTCGTCCATATGCCTATCCAATGACCATTTAAATGTCCTTAAAGTTAGCATGTCTACTATTGTTGCAGGCAGTGCCTCCCACTCCGCTGCTACTCTCTGAGTAAAGAAACTGCCTCCGACATCTGTCCTATATCTAACACCCCTCAATTTAAAGCTATGTCCCTCATGCTAGCCATCGCCACCCGAGGATAAAGGCTCTCACTGTCCACCCACTCTAACCCTCTGATTATCTTGTATGTCTCAATTAAGTCACCTCTCAACCTTCTTCTCTCCAAAGAAAACAGCCTCAGGTCCCTCAGCCTTTCCTCGCAAGACATCCCCTCCATACCAGGCAACATCCTGGTAAATCTCATTTGAACCTTTTCCAAATCTTCCATATCCTTCCTATAATGCAGTGACCAGAACTATATGTAATACTCCAAGTGCAGCCACACCAGAGTTTTGTACAGCCGCAGCATGACCTCATGGTTTCGAAACTCAATTCCTCTACCAATAAAAGCAAACACACCGTATGCCTTCTTAACAACCCTATCAACCTGGGTGGCAACTTTCAAGGATCTATGTACCTGGATACTGAGATCCCTCTGCTCATCTGCACCACCAAGAATCTTAACATTAGCCCAGTACATGCATTCCTGTTACTCCTTCCAAAGAGAATGACATCTGTGAAGAGAAAGCAGAGTTAATGTTTCATATCCAATGACCCTTCTCCAGACCGTGTTCTCCTGCAATATCTGTGTTTGTTTTCGAGATTCAGCGTCCTCAGTTCTTCCTTTTATGTTTGGACATGCCTTTACTATATTGATGTTGGCTTCCCTTATTTAATCTGCACTTGCCCAAATAACTATTCCCTTTGTATTCTGGGGTGGTATGATGGCTCAGTGGTTAGCACTGCTGCCTTACAATGCCTGGGACCCCGCTTTGATTCCAGCCTTGAGCGACTGTCTGTGTGGAATTTTCACATTCTCCCTGTGTCACCGGGGCTTTCCTCCCACAGTCTAAAGTTGTGCAGGCTAGCTGGATTAGAAACTGAAAATGCATGGTCACAGGGATAGGATAGGGGGTGAATTTGAGTGGGATTCTCTTTGGAAGGCCAGTGTGGACTCAATAGGCTGAATGGTCAGCTTCAACACAGTAGAGATTCCACTCCTATGTCTTATGGTCTTATTGTTTCTGACAGGAGAAAGGGAGGACTGTAGATGCTGGAGGTCAGTGTCGAAAAGTCCTGATAAAGGGCTTATGCCCGAAACATCAATTCTCCTGCTCCTCGACTGCTGCCTGACTGGCTATGCTTTTCCAGCACCACACTCTTCGACTTATTGTTTCTGACAGTTTTTCCATTGTTGAGATTAAACTGACTGGTCTGTAGTTGCTGGATTCATCAACACAGACAGAAAGAAATTCACTATACAATTCTCGCTGACACTGAAACAGGCAGAGAGTCATTATACAGTACCCACCAGAACTGGGACAGTGACTGAATTGCAATACTGGCCCATCCAGCAAGGAGAACATCACTGTATAGTTCTCACTATTAGTATTTAGACAGAAGTCTTGTTACTTTACCTTGGTATTGAAAAAAAAGACATTGCCTTGATATTTCCAGCTGAGAAAAGTTTGAAATTTTAGTTCTGTTACTTACAGAGGAGCAAAGTGAGGGAAATTCACATTGAATCATTCCTGTACATTTCATCAGACTTTTATCCATTTTATACTTCTGTTTATTTTGTTGTTATTTCACCCTTTCGTATAATACAGTTTAAAGTTGATTACATTATTATTTTACAAGATTGACTTGACTAAAATATTTTTTTTAATCTGAAGTCAGCAACAACAACAGTTGGAATAACAGCAACAACAATAACAACAACAACAATGGGAATAATGACAAGAACAAGGATTTAGAAAAAGATGAGGAACTATTGCTTAAAGTTATCTGTTATTTTCTTAGCTATTCAAACTGACAATGAGGGCAAGAGTTTTCAGGAGAGCATTGATAGGTCAGCAAAGTGGTCGCAGACAGCACATATAGTTAAGTGCAAAACAATATGAGGTAGCACATTTTTAAAAAGTAAACATTGAAGGGGCATTGATCCTGCATAATAAAATCTTTTCAGAGTTGAGGCCCGTGAAATTGAAGTCTACAAAAACACAGATTTAAAGGTGAAAGTCCAGATCGAAAAGGTCATAAAATATACTTCAGATTTAAAGTCTTCTTTATAATGGCATTGAATATAAATGCACAATTTGAAAAGTTATTAATTCGAGTATAGATTAGATGACATAGAGTGTGGAAACAGGCCCTTCGGCCCAACAAGTCCACACCAACCCACCAAAGCGCACCCACCCAGACCCATTCCCCTACACCTAACACTACAGGCAATTTAGCATGGCCAATTCACCTAACCTGCACATTTTTGGATTGTGAGAGGAAACCAGAGCATCTGGAGGAAACCCACGCAGACACAGGGAGGATGTGCAAACTCCACAGTCAATCACCTGAATTGAACCCGGGTCTCTGGCGCTGTGAGGCAGCAGTGCTAACCACTGTGCCACCATGCCACCCACAAGTGAAAGTTGGATTATTGTACCAAGGTGATCATAGGCGGGACTGTAGTGTTTGTAAGGTTCAAAAGAATCATTAGAATCATAGAGTCATAAAGATGTACAGCACAGATACAGATCCTTCTGTCCAACTCATCCATGCTGTCCAGATATCCCAACTCAATCTAGTCCCATCTGCCAGCACCTGATCCATATTCCTCCAAACCCTTCCTATTCATATACCCATTCAGATGCCTTTTAAATGTTGCAATCCTAGACATTATTGCAGCAGTCTTACATAAAAGCAAAATGCTGGATATCATATACAAATACAGAAAATGCTGGAGAAATTCAGCAGGTTTATAAGCTTTTGTGGAAAGAAAAACAGTATTACATTTTTGAGTCCAATATGACTTCTTCAGACTGGCAGTTGTCAAGAAAAATCATGTCAGACTCAAAACGTTAATTCTGTTTCTCACTTCACCGTTACTGCCAGTCCTCCTGAGCTTCTCCAGAATTTTTTAAAAAATTTAGTTCCATTAGCCTTATTTCTGGTCAGATGATGATTTGCATTATGATGGTAAAATCTTTGTTCACCAATGCCTTGTGTAGTTCAGCAGTCCCATTCTGATTGTGTGTCAGTGTCAATATTCACCACTCTGTAGCAGAGGTGTAGATGCCATGAGATTGTGACACAGTGGTCAATTTGATGTTCAGAAGGTCTTTGTGTATACAACCATCATCCATCTGATCAACATGACCAAGCCAGTTCAAATATTAGCTTAGCAAACTGATATATGCTGGTGAAATTAGCTCACTTCAGGACCTCTGAGTTGCTCACCTTGTCCTGCCAAACAATGCAGAGAGTGCATCTGAGGCAACAAAGGTGGAAATAGATCAGCCTTTTCTATTTCTGAGTATGTTTTCCAGGTATCAACATTGTAGAGGAATCCACTGAGGAAAGGTTTGGTAGATTGCAGTTTGGTGCTTTCAGTCAGGTTGCTGTTCCAGACTGTATTACACAGTTTGAACTAACAGCTGCAACTTTTGCAATTTCTGTGATGATTTCAGCATCTAGTACAAAGCAATCTGCTTAACTGACACCTCATCAATCATTTTCAACATTCAGTCTATTCACCACTCAGGCACAGTAGCTACAGTATGTGCCATCTGCAAAATGTACATAAGTAAATTACCAATGCTCTTTCAATAGCACATTCCAAAACTGAGACCTCTACCACCTAGAAGGACGAGGGCAGCAGATGCATGGGAACACCACCACCACCCCTACCCCTTGATTTGGAACTTGGAAAGATATTGCTATTTCTTCAATGTTATTGAATCAATATTTTTTTAAAGATTACTTACAGTGTGAAAACAGGCCCTTCGGCCCAACAAGTCCACACCGACCCGCCAAAGCCAGACCCATTCCCCTACATTTACCTCTTCACTTAACACTACGGACAATTTAGCATGGCCAATTTGCCTAACCTGCACATTTTTGGATTGTGGGAGGAAACTGGAGCACCCGAAGGAAATCCACGCAGACACAGGGAGAATGTGCAAACTCCACACAGAGTGTCACCTGAAGCGGGAACTGAACCCAGGTCTCTGGCGCTGTGAGGCAGCAGTGCTAACCACTGTGCCACCGTGCCACCCAATATCCTGGAAATCTCTTTGAAATAGCACTGTGGCTGTATCTACTCCCAAAGACTTGTGTGCTTCAAGAGGGTAGCTCATCACCACCACCCTCTCAAGAGTGATAAACAAAGGGAAATGAATGCTGGCTAAGCCAGTGATGCCCAAATCCTGTGAGCAAATAATAAAGACAATGACATGCTGGTGATTGTGAAGCCTAAGTATGTGAAAATATCAAAAAATTCGGCATCACATTATCAATGCTGATTGATGGTGATATAGCAATATAAGAAAATAACATAAAATATAGGAGCAGGAGTAGGCCACCTGTTCCCTCAAACCTGCTCCACAAGGTCTTTTTGTGGAGTCACCTCCATTTACCTACTCACTCATCATAACCCTTAATTCCTTTACTACTCAAAAATCGATCATTGCCTTAAAAATATTCAATGAGGTAACCTGAATGCTTCACTGGGCAGGGAATTCCACAGATTCACAACTCTTTGGGCGAAGAGGTTCTTCCTCAGTGTGACATTTGTTTTAGAACCATGGAATCCCTACAGTGCAGAAAGAGGCCATTTGGCCCAATGAAATTTCAACAATCATCCAAAGAGCATTCCAAAAAGACCCAGGCCCCTACCCTATTCCCATTACCCCACATGTCCCACGTCCAATCCACCTAACCTGCACATCTTTGGAATGTGGGAGGAAACTGGAGAACTCAGTAGAAACCCACGCTGACATAAAAAATGTGCAAACTCCACATAGAGTCGCCCAAGGCTGGAAGTGAACCCAGGTCTCTGGTGCTATGAGGCAGCTGTGCTAAGTACTGAGTCACCGTGCCACCCTGGTGGGCAAGGGGCATCTTACGATGCTGACAGTTAAATTAAAATTCTTGACAATCGTGATATTTAGTCCTTTAGCTGTTGTGACTATATTAACTGTTAATATAGCATCACCATAGCCTCTGATGATATCTTGACCCCCCTTTGTCTTGGATCTTAAGTGTTAAGGCTGAACAGCTTTCCATCAATTCTGGTATTCTAGACACTCTCTCGAATTTGACCCCACAATGGATTTCAAAGTATAGCAATATTGCTTCATCATAGTGAAGTGATTCATGGCTTTCAACTCTTATTTAAAACTAATTAAATCAGGATCTTGATCAGCTGGGCCAATGGGTGAGGAGTGGTAGATGGAGTTTAATACAGATAAATGTGAGGTGTTGCATTTTAGTAAGACAAATCAGGGTGGGACTTACACAGTTAATGGTAGGGTCTTGGGGTTCAGCTATATAATTCTTTCAAAGTGTTGTCACAGGTAGAGAGGTGGTGAAGAAGGTGTCTGGCATATACCTTCATTGAGCAGAGCATTGAGTATAGAAGTTTGAACGTCATGTTGCACCTGTACAAGACATTGGTGAATCCACCTTTGGAGTACAATGTACAGTTTTGGTCACCCTGCTATCAAAAGGATATTATTAAAATAGAGAGGCTGCAGAAAAGATTTAAAGGGATATTTTTGGGATTGGAGTGAAAAGGGGAGGCTGGATAGGCTGGGACTTATTTCGCTGGAGCTTAGGAGGTTGCGGGGTGAACTTATAGAGGTTTATAAAATCATGAGGGGCATAGATAGGTGACTAGCAAGTGCCCTTTCCCTATGATAGTGGAGTTCAAACTAAAGGGCATAGGTTTAAGGTCTGAGGGGAAAGGCAAGAGGCCTGAGGGGCAACCTTTTCACACAGAGGGTGGTGCATATGTGGGATGAATTGCAAGAGGAAGTAATAGATGCCCATACAGTTATAACATTTAAAAGCTATTTGGATAGGTATGTGAGTAGGAAAGAGAGAATTATGGACCGCACATAGACAAATAGGACTTGTTTAGTTTTGCAAACCTGGTCAATATGAATGAAAAGGACTAAAGACCCTGTTTCTGTGCTGAATGACTCTGTGACTCGATGAGTATTTCCCTAATTGCTTCTGTCGTATAGTTGCCCATGCTTACAGACACTTAATCTTGAGTCTATGGGATTCACCCAAACATTGGCACAGGGAAGAATCTATCCAGGAATGTTACCTTCCTCCAAACAGCCTGCTTAATTTTGTAAGACTCAGGCATGCTATAAGCATCCCAGATATCTTAGAGGTCGGAGATTTCTCGCTTCAGGAAATCCACTTAAAGAATATAAGAAATAGGATGTAATTAAAGTTGTAACAGACAGTCTTAGAGAGAGTTTACTAATGTTGCAATTTTATTAATTGAAATTAACATACATGTAAACTGCTGTGCAAAAACATGATACCAAATCTAATAGAATACAGTTTTATGTTATTTATAACTATTCAAGAATATCTAAGTATATCTAAGGAAAACAAAAATATCTTGGAATACCAAAAAATTGAATTTCCATCAACATTTAAGGTGTCTCTTTACCTTAAAGTCTTATGTGAGTAAAATTCATTCTCCCAGTGAGAAAAAAAATCTTTTGAAAAGTATTATCTGATCGTTTCTAATACTTCTCAAATCTTCAATGAAAAGGTCATATTTTTATATTGTTCTCATTCCCCGTGCTTTTCAAATGTGTTTGTTAACCCTCTGTATAGGTTCCTCCCAATCTTATGTGATGTTGTATCATTTAACATTATTCCTTAACTTCTTGTTAAAGACTTGCTGAAGTTGTGAACTTTTATCTAGTCAACTTGTGTATGACACTTTACAACCGATATATGAAGATTTACCTTATCTCTTTTCTTTTTCACTCTGGAAAGAATCCTTTGTTAAATATTTATGAGTAAAAGGATTCTTCATTTTTCTACATTTTACTTCAACAACATATGTCTGTGTTTGTTCTGATGAGTGTGGTCTGATCCTGGTGTCTAGTGATATTCAATCACCCATTGAGCAGGCAGCATGCTGGCTGTGCTCAACCAGCTACTTGTAAGCCTCAGAAAGGTATATCCGCCATTAGAGGTATTTATTAAATAGTCCAGACTGTGCTAAGAATTACACTGGAAACCAATTTAAGATCATCAATCAGACATGCAGTGTAATGCCTTAACATGGGCTAGTAACTATATGTACATATAAATACAAAGGACACTGATTAATGTAGACAAAAAGAATTTGTGCATGCATTGCACCTTTCTCATAAAAAAGAGACAGCCAATTTCTGCTGCATTCCCAAGACAGCAAATTGAAAATTTACAGTTAGTCTGTCGAGGCTGGGTCATTAAATATATTCAGGGCAGAGCTAGATTTTTAATCAATAAGGGAATCAAGGATTATTGGGAAAAGGCAGGAAAATGGAGTTAAGGTTGATCAAATCAGCCATGATCTTATTGAGTGGTGGAACAGACTTGATAAGCTGAATGACCTCCTTCTGCTCAATTGTTTTATGGTTTTATCTGCTTAGTCTGAGAATTCAGTTAACTGTTCTTGCTGTACTCCATCTCCACACCAATGATGGCTCAACCAATCAGTATCCCCTTCTCAGGCAGTTTAAATATATGTCGTTTTTCTCGAGTGTGTATTTTGTGCCCTAGTCTAATGAATGCAAGACAAAAGGCTTCAACTTCCCAATTTCTTTTCATCAACATTCAAGTTGTTGTTACTGTTATGTTTTCCTGCTGTGCCACTAAAGGAATGAACTAGGGGAGAATAAAGTTTCATAAATTGAAATACTTGTAAAACACTGATGTTGTCTAAAGTATCTTAAGGGGTGATGAGAATGGATAAAGTTCACATAAACAATAATTCTTTAATATAGGAAGTAATAGAGTAAAGTGTCCAGGAGTGTGAGGGATGAAGGTCTTATGCTCGAAATGTCAACTGTCCTGCTCCTTGGATGCTGCCTAACCTGCTGTGCTTTTCCAGCACCACACTCTTCGACTCTGATCTCCAGCATCTGCAGTCCTCACTTTCTACTAGTAATACAGTGAAGGACTTGTTTGCCAAAGGATTCTCGTACTTACTATAATACATAGAACAGTACAGGCCCTTTGGCCCACGATGTTGTGCAGAACATTTATCTTAATCTAAGATCAACCTTACCTACAATTTATTGCCGTCCATGCGCTTGTCCAGCAATTGCTGAAGTGCCTCTAATTATACGGTTGTTATAATTTCAGGAAAAGTTAATCAAAGCAACGAGAACAACAATAACAACAAAGACAAGAAAGAGAACGATGATGAATTTCCAGGTAACAGCTGAATGATTATCTATCAGTATGCAAGAGCTCCTAGTATGTTTTAAGGACGCTGCTGTTTTGTATTTCCAATAAAAACCCTAAGCTGAAGCAAGTGCTTAACTGTAACGTGACTGAAGCCAATTAAACTTAGGTAATAGCTTTTTTTCTATATTATTTATTGTAGATAGCTACAGAAACAGTTAAGAAACTAATTATTGCAAGAGATTCATTACAGAAAGGTGTAAATGTCATAGGGACGTTATAATGGGAGACTCATAGATAGACTGGGATAGTGGTAGTATAAGGGACAATGAATGGCAGGGTGTCCTGGATTTTGTTCAGGAGAATTGTCCACGATTTTATATATCCAATCCAACAAACATTACTCTGCTTGGATGTTCGGAATGAAGTGGGAAAAGGAGATCAAATGACAGGGTGAATTATTTTGTATTTAAGATGACGGTGGAAAATTACATTGGTCACACAAGAGTGTGAAAAATCAACTGCTGGAGAGTGGATTCAATGGAGTAAGAGCAGAGTTGGCTTTAATAGATTGGAATCAAAGGTTATTGGGAAAAACATTAGTTGAATAATGGGCTAAGATCAAAGAGGAGATCAGAGAGTGGTAGTAGACGGTAACATTCAGCCTGGAGCTTGTTGACCACTGGTGTTCTGTAGGGGTCTGTTCTGGGACCTCTGCTCTCTGTGATTTTTATAAATGACATGGATGAGGACATAGAAGGATGAGTTAGTAAGTTTGTCAATGATATGAAGGTTGTTGGAATGGTGGATAGTGTGGAGGGCTGTTGTAGATTACAACGGGACATTGACAGGATGCAGAACTGGGTTGATAAGTGGCGGATGGTGTTCAACCTGGAAAAGTGTGAAGTGACTCACTTTGGAAGGTCGAATTTGAATGCAGAATATAGGGTTAAAGGCAGGATTCTTGGCGGTGTGGAGGAAAAGAGGGATCTTGGGGAAGTACCATGGAGTAAATATAATCGAGAGCCAAACTGAAAAAGAAAGTCAGAAGGAAAGTGAAAAGGCACATATGAGAAGCAAAAAGGTATTATGAGAAAAGACAGTCCCAGGAACTTCGATAAGCATATTAACAGTAAAGGAATGGTAAAAGAGGAATAGGGTTGATGAGGGGCCAAAAAAATGCATTTACAAAGAAAAGCAAGAAGCATGGCTGAGGCATTAAATGAATATGTTGCCTCCTTCACTTCTGGAGTGGAATTATATTGGACTCAAAATGTTAACACTGTTTCTGTCTTCATAGATGCTGCTAGATTTGCAGAGTTCCTCTAACAATTTCTGTTCATAATTCAGATCTTTAGAATCCATAATACTTTGCTTTTAATTGTTGAGGATAATGCTGTTATTGTGGTGTACTTGCCAAAAGGCACATGATAAAGTGCCACAATAAACTTGTGAGGAAAATTATATCTCATGGAATAAAATGTTACAGCAATAATTTCGTCAAACATTGAGGGATGGGGAACAGAATAATGGTTAATAGCTATTTTTCAGGCTGTAAGAAGGATTTTAGTGGAGTTACCCAGGCCTTGCTTTTCCTGATATATATGGATGATTTAGATCTTGGTGTGCAAGTTACAGTTTCAGAATTGTGGATGACAAAATACTTGCAAAAACAGTAAAAACAGAACACAGGACTATCAAACAGTGGAAGCAGCATGTAGCAAACAATCAATGGTTCAGATTAAAGTTTTGCATTCCGTGACATCCAGCCAAGACTGGTGGTGTGCAACTAAGCAACTAACTGGAGCAGAGGGCTTTGCAGATACTCCATCCTCAATTATGGGAAAGCCCAGGACATGCCAAGCATATTATCATTAGGTCAGGAGCAGGACACTATTCTGCCCCTTGGACCTTTTCCAGCATTTAATAGTGTCTTGACTGATTTGATTTTGACTTCACATCCACATCCTCAACTATCCCATCAACCCTTCACTTAACAAAAATTTACCTACCTCTGGTTTAAAAAATGTTCAAGAATTCTGATTCCATCACCTTCTCAGGAAAGGGGTTCCAAAGACTCTAAATCCTCTGAGAGAAAATACTTTGCCTAATTTATGTTTTAGAGAGGTGATCCTTATTTTTAAAAAGTGACTGTTAGTCCAGATTCTCCCAAAAGCGGAAATATCCCTTCCACACACACCCCAAGTTATTATATGTTTCAATCAATTCACCTCTCACTTGTCTAAACTCCAGCAGATACAAGCCTTCTCTGTCCAACCTTTCTTTGTAAGGCAACATACCCAAGGTCTGGTAATGGGCCAATACAGTCATGATGGGCTGAATGGCCTCCATCTATACTGTATAATTTTATAATTCTGTGATTCTAAGTCTTCTCTGAACTGCTTCCAGTACATTTACATCCATCTTTAATGATGTGGACTAACACCGTACACTGGGAATTTGTGTTGCAAACATTTCGTCCCCTGTCTAGGTGACATTCTCAGTGCTTGGGAGCCTCCTGTGAAGTGCTTCTGTGATGTTTCCTCCAGCATTTATAGTGATTTGTCTCTGCCGCTTCCGGTTGTCAGTTCCAGCTGTCCGTAGCAGTGGTCAGTATATTGGGTCCAGGACGATGTGCTTATTGATTGAATCTGTGGATGAGTGCCATGCCTCTAGGAATTCCCTGGCTATTCTCTGTTTGGCTTGTCCTATAATAGTAGCGTTGTCCCAGTCGAACTCATGTTGCTTGTCATCTGCATGTGTGGCTACTAAGGATAGCTGGTCGTGTCATTTTGTGGCTCGTTGGTGTTCATGGATACGGATCGTTAGCTGTCTTCCTGTTTGTCCTATGTAGTGTTTTGTGCAGTCCTTGCATGGGATTTTGTACACTACATTGGTTTTGCTCATGCTGGGTATCGGGTCCTTCGTTCTGGTGAGTTGTTGTCGGAGAGTGGCTGTTATGAGTCCTAGCGGTCGCAGTAGTCTGGCTGTCAGTTTGGAAATGCTCTTGATGTATGGTAGTGTGGCTAATCCTTTGGGTTGCGGCATGTCTTCATTCCGTTGTCTTTCCCTTAGGCATCTGTTGATAAAATTGCGGGGGTATCCGTTTTTGGCGAATACATTGTAGAGGTGTTCTTCTTCCTCTTTTTGCAGTTTTGGTGTACTGCAGTGTGTTGTAGCCCTTTTGAACAGTGTCTTGATGCAACTTCTTTTGTGTGTGTTGGGGTGGTTGCTTTCGTAGTTCAGGACTTGGTCTGTGTGTGTGTGGCTTTCCTGTATACCTTTGTGGTGAATTCTCCATTAGGTGTTCTTTGTACCATCACGTCTAGGAATGGGAGTTGGTTTCCTTTTCTTCCTCTCTAGTGAATCGGATTCCTGTGAGTGTGGCATTGATGATCCAGTGTGTGTTCTCTATTTCTGTGTTTTTAATGATTACAAAGGTGTCATTCACATATCTGACCCAGAGTTTGGGTTGAATTTGTGGTAAGACTGTTTGTTCTAATCTTTGCATTACCGCTTCTGCTATGAGTCCAGAGATGGGTGAGCCCATGGGTGTGCCGTTGATTTGTTCATATATTTAGTTGTTGAATGTGAAGTGTGTTGTGAGGCACAGGTCCAGTAATTTGAGTATGCTGTCTTTGTTGATAGGTTCACCATCCTGTTGTCTGTTCTGTATGTCCAGCAGGTTGGCTATTGTTTCTCTGGCTAGGGTTTTGTCGATAGAGGCGAACAGTGCCGTTACATCAAATGAGACCATAGTTTCTTCCTTGTCTATGTGTATATTTCTGATGATGTCCAAGAATTCCTGTGTTGACTGTATAGAGTGTCTGGATCTGCTGATCAGGAGTTTTAGTTTCTGCTGTAGTTTTTTAGCCAGTTTGTGCGGTGGTGTCCCTGATAGTGATACTATGGGTCTGAGTGGGATGTCTGGTTTGTGCACTTTAGGTAGGCCATAGAACCTGGGGGTGTTGTTGCTTTCAGATTTCATTCTTTGTAGGTCAGACCTGGTTATCTGTCCATTTTTTTGTAGATTCCTCAGTGTGTTGTTTATCCTATTGGTGAGCTGTGGGGTGGGGTCAAACTCCCTCTTTTGGTAGGTGTTGGTATCTGCAAGTAGTTGTTGCACTTTTTGGATGTACTCTGCTTTGTCTAGGATGACCGTCATTCACCACAAAGGTATACAGGAAAGCCACACACACAGAGCAAGTCCTGAACTACGAAAGCAACCACCCCAACACACACAAAAGAAGTTTTATCAAGATACTGTTCAAAAGGGCTACAACACACTGCAGTACACCAGAACTGCAAAAAGAGGAAGAAGAACACCTATACAATGTATCCGCCAAAAACGGAAACCCCCGCAATTTCATCAACAGATGCCTAAGGGAAAGACAACGGAACGAGAACTTGCCGCAACCCAAAGCCACACTACCATACACCAGGAGCATTCCTGAACTGACAGCCAGACTACTGCGACCACTAGGACTCATAACAGCTCACAAACCAACAGCCATTCTCAGACAACAACTCACCAGAACGAAGGACCTGATACCCAGCATGAGCAAAACCAATGTAGTGTTCAAAATCCCATGCAAGGATTGCACAAAACACTACATAGGACAAACAGGAAGACAGCTAACGGTCCGCATCCATGAACACCAACTAGCCACGAAACGACATGACCAGCTATCCTTAGTAGCCACACATGCAGATGACAAGCAACATGAGTTCGACTGGGACAACACTACTATTATAGGACAAGCCAAACAGAGAACAGCCAGGGAATTTCTAGAGGCATGGCACTCATCCACAGATTCAATCAATAAGCACATCGACCTGGACCCAATATACCGACGACTGCAATGGACAGCTGGAACTGACAACTGGAAGCGGCAGAGACAAACCACTATAAATGCCAGAGGAAACATCGCAGAAGCACTTCACAGGAGGTTCCCAAGCACTGAGGATGTCACCTAGACAGGGGACGAAATGTCTGCAATACAAATTCCCAGCTCGGCAAACAGAACCATAACAACGAGCACCCGAGCTACAAATCTTCTCACAAACTTTAATACTGTACACAGTACACCATACATCATCTCACTAGTGTCGTGTTGAACTGAATCATAACCTCCCAACTTCTGTCTTCTCACAATAAATGATGACATTCTATCAGCCTTCTAATTACCTACGATATTTGCATTCTAGGCTTTTTGTAATTCAAACATTAGGACATTCAGATCCTTCGACATCTCAGACTTTGCAACCTTTCACCATTTGGATAATATGCTTATTCTTTAAATATCTTCTGCAAAATGGACAGTTTCACATTTTCCCACATTACACTCCATTTGCCAAATCTGCTCACTCTCTTAACCAATCAATATATTTTTTGTAGACTCTTCATATATTCTTCACTACTTACTTTTCTACCTATCCTTGAGCCATCAGAAAATTTGGCAGCCATACTTGAAATGCAATCTCATCAAAACTTATAAAATTCCCACAGGGCATGTCAGGTTGGATGTACATAAGATGTTTCCCATAATTGTTGATTATATGACAGGAAACATGATCACAGGAAAAGTGGCAGGCAAACTAAGACTGTAATGAGGAGGAATTTCTTCACTCAGCTTGGTGAAACGTTGAAATTCTCCACTAAAGAGGGTTGTGGAAATCCAATCTTTCAGCAGGTTCAAGATGGGAGTTGCTGTTTCCATGACTAGGCTTTAAAGGATATGGAGATAATGCAAGCAAGCAGCATTGAGGGGATGATCAGCCAGTGAGAGGGAAGACTCAATGGACTGAATAGCATACATTTGTTTCCACATTCCCAAACCACACACCATCCTGACTTGGAGCTATGTTGTTGTTTCATCACTATTGCTGGTCAAAGTCCTTGAGTTTCTTTCCTAATAACAATGTGGATGTATCTATAGTGCATGTCTGCAGTGGTCAAGAAAGCTCACCTCCATTTTCTGCAGGGCAAATAGGGATGGTTAATAAATGCTGGCCTCACCAGAGATGCCCACATTCAATGAAAGAACACAAGTTCTCTTCTTTCTGCTAATTCAGTTTGTACAAAATTCAAATGATGTTACAGTCTTTGTATTTCCCTTCAATCTCAAGCCTGGAGTATGTGCAAAATCAAACCTTGGGAAATCTTGATTAGTGGTAGTTTCTGTTATCCATCCATTCCAGTTGATAGTAGAAATTCCACTTCAACATAACTCACTGTTGATGTTAATTTAAGGCCTATGCAAATGAAACTGGAACTCAAGTAGATAGATGGTAATTACTAATTTATATTCATGAAATAGCACTTCATCTTTCAGCTGGATACACTACAACCTTCTGGACTCAATATTGAGGAAAATAATATTAATTCATAGTCCTTGCCTCATTTGATTTTTTTCTCTTTGCTTTTATGATTATATCCAGCATTTTAAGCTTTTATTTAAGCACCAACCATTCCATGTCTAATGCATCTTCAAATCTGTAATCTGAAATTGGAAGCTGATGCTTTTAAGAATAAGTTGTGTAGTCTATGGTTGGTTTCAATATTATTGATTTAATGTTTGTGTTTCTGCAGGCACTGAGATTGCAATTGTTCTGGATGGATCAGGAAGCATTGAAAAGCCTGACTTCCAAAAAGCAAAAGATTTTATTATAAACATAGTCAAAAACATTTGGAAACGATGCCTTGAGGTAAATGATGAACACTATCAGAAGCATTGGTGTATTTTCAGAATCTGAGCCAATTCAAAATAAATGAATATAAAATGCCTAATTTGAAGGAATCAAAATAGCTATGAGATATTAAAAGAAATAATAGTACACATAAACCAAAACAAATCTAATTAAGCCAATTGGTACCCATCAGTATACTCAATAAACAGCGAAGTGAAACAATTGACAGTGCTCCTACCCGGCACGGAGTCACCTATCATAACGCCATAAAGTATAGAAGCAGAATTAGGCTCTCTGGCCTATTGAATCTGTTCTGCCATCATGGGTGAAATTTTTCTCAACACTATTTTCCTGCCTTCTTGCCATAACCCTAGATGTCCTTACTAATCAAGAACCGCACCTACTAGAGAAGGTGCAAAACTTGACCTACTCTTGGGAAATAAGGCAGGGCAGGTGACTGAGGTGTCAGTGGGGGTGCACTTTGGGGCCAGCGACCATAATTCTATTAGTTTTAAAATAGTGATGGAAAAGGATAGACCAGGTCTAAAAGTTGAAGTTCTAAATTGGAGAAAGGCCAACTTTGATGGTATTAGGCATGAACTTTCAAAAGCTGATTGAGCACAGATGTTCGCAGGTAAAGGGACGGCTGGAAAATGGGAAGCCTTCATAAGTGGGATAACAAGAGTCCAAAGAAAGTATATTCCTGTTAGGGTGAAAGGAAAGACTGCTAGGTATAGGGAATGCTGGGTTACTAAAGAAATTGAGGATTTGGTTGAGAAAAAGAAGGAAGCATATGTCAGGTGTAGACAGCATAGATCGAGTGAATCCTTAGAAGAGTATGAAGGCAGTAGGAGTATACAAGAGGGAAATCAGGAGGGCAAAAAGGGGACATGAGATAGCTTTGGCAAAGAGAATCCAAAGAGTTTTTACAAATACATTAAGGACAAAAGGATAAGTAGGGAGAAAATAGGGCCCTTCAAAGATCAGCACAGGAGATGGGGGAGATACTAAGCGAGTATTTTGCATCAATATTTACTATGGAGAAAGACGTGGAAGATGTAGAATGTAAGAAAATAGATGGAGACATCTTGAAAAATGTCCATATTACAGAGGAGGCAAGGTACTAACATGGATAAAATATTGGTTGTCTGCCAGAAGGCAGAGAGTCGGAATAAAAGGTCCTTTTCAGGGTGGCAGCCAGTTATTAGTGGTGTTCTGCAAGAGTCAGTATTGGCACCACAACTTTTCATTTTATAGATTAATGATCTGGATGAAGGAAATGAGGGCATTCCGGCTAGGTTTGCAGTTGATACAAAGGAAGATGGAGGAAGGTAGTATTGAGGAGACGGGGAGGCTGTAGAAAGATTTAGACAGGTTAGGAGAATGGGCAAAGAAGTGGCAGATGGAATACAATGTGGAAAAGTGAGAGGTAATGCATTTTGATAGGAAGAATAAAGACATGGACTATTTTCTAAACGGAGAGAAAATTCAGAAATCTGAAGTGCAAAGGGACTTGGGAGACCTAGTCCGGGTTTCTCTTAAGGTAAACTTACAGGTTGAATAGGTAGTTAGGAAGATATATACAATGTTGTCATTCATCTCGAGAGGAATAGAATATAAACACAGGATGTACTTCTGAGGCTTTATAAGGCTCTGACCAGACCACATTTAGAGTATTGTGAACAATTTTGGGCCCCTATACCTCAGGACAGACATACTGGCCTTAGAGCAGATTCAGAGGAGATTTATAAGAATGATCCCAGAATGAAAGGCTGAACATATGAGGTATATTTGAGGACTCTGGGAGTATAATCGATGAAAGGGGATCTAATTGAAACTTACAGAATACTGAATGGCCTGGACAGAGTGGACATTGGGAAAATGTTTCCATTGGCTGAAGAAATGAGGACCCAAGGGCACATTCTTAGAGTAAAGGGGAGACATTTTAGAACGGAGATAAGGAGAAGCTTCTTCCACCAGAGAGTGGTGAATCTGTGAAATTCATTGCCACAGAAGGCTGTGGAGGCCAGTTCATTGAGTATATTTAAAACAGAGATAGATAGGTTCTTGATTATCAAGAGGATCAAAAGTTACAGGGAGAAAGCCATGATTGAATGGTGGAGCAGACTTGATGTGCCAAATGGCCTAATTTGCACTTCCATGTCTTATGGTCTTCCCTGTTTAAATTACTGCCTACTTCCATTTGACAGGCAAAAAATCTACATCACCCTGTTGGAGGTCTGTTTCACCTAACTGCCTCGACCCTGTTTTGTTAATCATCCCAACCAATCTCATCATCATCTCCAACTCCTATTCCACTATCCCAGGCGCAGGATAACTAATTTCATTTCCCTGTCCACATAAGAATATAAGAGGCCGCTCAACATGTTGAGGATTTTCAGCATTTAATGCTTTTATTTCAGGTTTCCAGGGCCATAATTTTTTTTTAAAAATTCGGTTTTGTATAAATCTTAAGAATCTAAAAAGTAGTGGAATACTGTAATAATTTCCAAAAAAATTAGACATCAATTTTAGGTAGTCACAAAAATTATTTCATTTCTTTTGACAGTGTGAGTTTGCATTGGTGCAGTTTGGTATGGAAATTAAGACGATATTTGATCTGAATGATAGCCAGGAAATAAGTTCTGGAATTTTCTCAATTGTAAGAAATATGGTCCAGTTGGGTCAAACCACAAAAACAGCTTCAGCAATACAACATGTTCTGTGAGTATTTAACATTCTAGATTTTTCCTTTATTGAATTATCTCTGAAGATTAGGAATCAGTCAGCTCTGTAACTTTTTTTTTCTCCCTACCTCTTCCTACACATCAGTTTTTATTCTATACCTTATACAATTTGTGAACATTTTATCTGTGTATGGAGTGCTCCATGATTTTAAAGTAATATTCAATGAATTAGACAACATGCAAGAGATTGATTCTAATTATTTCAACTCTCCAATTAGTTTACCTTTTCTCTGTTCCCCATAGTCTTGTAAATTTCTTTTTGAGAAATCAAATGCCCTTTTGAAAATGTTCCATATATTTACAAGCAATGCATTTCAGATTATAACAGCCCTAGGAGTAACGACCATTGCTTCTGTTATTGATACAAAGGTATCTAAGTAAGTAATCCCTTTCGTCTGAAGTGTTCCACTTCAATTAACATTTTGAAGGAAATTTGAATAGAAAAGTTCTGGAGGTTAGAGAGTGGACAGATATGTTGGAAATCCAATTAAGGACAGACAATAAATGCAGACCAGCTAGTAATGCACACTTCCCATTGCTTGAATGAAAAAACCCTTGATTCCCTCAATGATTAAAGATCTCTATCTCATCTTGAATGTACTTAATGATGTGGCCAATCTCGTGAATGGTGGAGCAGATTTGATGGCCTGAAAGGCCTAATTTCTATTCCTTTGTTTTATGGTCTTTATTTATATTCCATTCCCTTTGAAATAAAGCCTGACCTTCCATTTAACTCCCTATTTCCTGATTAACTTGTATGCTACCTTTTTGTGATTTATGCACAAGAACTCCTAAATTCTTTTGTGATATGTAGCTTTCTGCTATCTTTCTCCATTTCAATAATATTCAGAGTAGTATGTAGCTTTCTGCTGTCTTTCTCAATTTCAATAATATTCAGCTCCTCTGTTTTTCCTGCCAAAGTACAGTTTCTCACATTATATTCCAATTGCTAGGTTTTTTTTGTTCACTTTCTTAGCTTGTCTGTATTCGTCCGAGGACTCAGTGTGTCATCCTCACTTCTTGTCTTTCCACCCATTTTTGTTACTGAGAATTCTGGCAATAGTAGATTCCCTGTTCTTATCCAATAATTAATATATATTAAAGATCGCTATCTCATCTTGAATGTACTTAATGATGTGGCCAATCTCGTGAATGGTGGAGCAGATTTGATGGCCTGAAAGGCCTAATTTCTATTCCTTTGTTTTATGGTATTTTCTATTTATGGTTTTATGGTATTTTCTATTCCCCATGGTAGGCTAATGCTAAAACTTCGGAGGTATGGCATTGAGGATACATTAGAGGTTTGGATTAGGAATTGGCTGGCTGGAAGGAGACAGAGGGTAGTAGTTGATGGATTATGTTCATCTTGGAGCGCAGTTACTAGCGGTGTACCACAAGGATCTGTTTTGGGACCATTGCTTTTTGTTATCTTTATAAATGATCTAGAGGAAGGACTTGAAAGCTGGGTAAGCAAGTTTGCGGATGACACAAAAGTCGGTGGAGTTGTGGATAGTGAGGAAGGAAGTGGTAGGTTACAGCGGGATATAGATAAGTTGCAGAGCTGGGCGGAAATGTGGCAAATGGAATTCAATGTAGCTAAGTGCGAAGTCGTTCACTTTGGTAGGAATAACAAGATGATGGATTACTGGGCTAATGGTAGGCTACTTGGTAGTGTGGATGAGCAGAGGGATCTTGGTGTCCATGTACACAGATCTCTGAAAGTTGCCACCCAGGTAAATAGTGCTGTGAGGAAGGCATATGGTGTACTGGGCTTTATTGGCAGAGGAATTGAGTTCCGGAGTCCTGAGGTCATGTTGCAGTTGTATAAGACTCTGGTGCGGCCTCATCTGGAGTATTGTGTGCAGTTTTGGTCGCCATACTATAGGAAGGATGTGGAAGCTTTAGAACGAGTGCAGAGGAGGTTTACCAGGATGTTGCCTGGAATGGTAGGAAAATCTTATGAGGAAAGGCTGAGGCACTTGGGGCTGTTCTCATTGGAGAAGAGAAGGTTTAGGGGAGATCTGATAGAAGTGTATAAGATGATTAGGGGTTTAGATAGGGTAGATACTAAGAACCTTTTACCGCTAATGGAGTCAGGTGTTACTAGGGGACATAGCTTTAAATTAAGGGGTGGTAGGTATAGGACAGATGTTAGGGGTAGATTCTTCACACAGCGGGTTGTGAGTTCATGGAATGCCCTGCCCGTATCAGTGGTGAACTCTCCTTCTTTATGGTCATTTAAGCGGGCATTGGATAGGCATTTGGAAGTTATTGGGCTAGTATAGGTTAGGTAGGATTCGGTCGGCGCAACATCGAGGGCCGAAGGGCCTGTACTGCGCTGTATCCTTCTATGTTCTATGTTCTATATGTTGTAAATAATTGTGACCACAGCACTGATCCCTGAGACACTGCAGTTACAGGTTGCCACCCTGAAAATGCTTCCTCCTTATCCCAACTCTCTTTTGTAATTAGTAGCCAATCCTCTGTCCATGCTGATATGCTCCCTTCAACAACATGGGCTTTTATCTTTTTATTAGCATAACATATAAAAGTCCAAGTATGTTGAATCCACTGCTTTCCCTTCATCCATCCTGCTTGTTAACTCCTCAAGTAATTCTAACCAATATATTGGCTTGATTTCACTTCGTGAAGCCATGTTGACTCTGCTTGATCATGTTATGTATTTCTAAATGCTCTGCTATTATATCCTAGTGTTTTATTGTATAATACTCTAACATTTTTCCAATAACAGATTGTCAACCAGCTTTGCTGCTGAATGCCTTTCTGAGTCGATTTCAGCTAGCTCTACCCTTATTCCTTTGGTAATTACCTTTATTTAAGTTTAACATACTTTTTTGTTACCCAAGTTTCTCTCTCTAAGACTGAATGATAAATTTTACCATGTTATGATATCACTGTTTCTCGGGGATTTTTTACTCTGACATAATTTACTAAATCTGCATCATTACACATTACCAGATCCAAAATAGCCTCATCCCTGGTTGGATATGCAAAATATTGTAGGAAGATGTCCCAAATACAAGAGATGAGTTCTTCTTTGTTACTACCTTTTTCAATCTAACCATTTCAGTGTACATGAAGATTAAAATCATCCATGATTAATGGACTGCCTTTTTTACTTGCCCGAATTACCCCCTGATTTATTCAGTGTTCCATGTTTAGGGACCTGTTGACTAATCCTACCAGTGTTCTTTCACTTTTTGTTTCTTAGCTCTACCTGTATGGATTCTACATCGTCTGATCCAAGATCATTTCTTACTGTCATACATTTTCTACCTTGTATAGCAATACCACCCACTCACCCTTTTCTCCTGCCTGTCCTTTTGAATGGTTACATACCCCTGAATATTTAGTTCCTAGCTTCAATTTCATCGATTTCATGTCATCATGTTTCTATAATGGCTGTAAGATCTTACCCATTAAGCTGTATTGAGCTGTTAATTCGTAGTATTTGAAACAAAATAAATGTGTATTCAGGTAAAAAGAGTAATTCATTTTGCCTTTATGCTATTTTTTCCCACTTTGATCCGATGGATTACTGTTTTTCTGTGTTTGCGTACTTTCTGTCCTACTCTGGTTATTGTTTACCCTATGCCAGCTTCCTGTGGCTGAGGTAGTAATGCAGATATTAGAACATAGAACATAGAAAATTACAGCACAGAATAGGCCATTTGGCCCACATTATGCCAAGCATTAATCCTAATATAAAATAAAATAACTTAACCTACGCACCCCTAAATTCACTACTATCCATGTGCATGTCCAGCAGTCGCTTAAATGTCCCTAATAACTCTGCTTCCACCAACACCGCTGGCAACGCTTTCCATGCATTCATAATTCTCTGTATAAAGAACCTTCTTCTGACGTCCCCTCTATACCTTTCTCCTAATATCTTAAAACTATGACCCCTCGTGCCAGTCAATCCTGCCCTGGGGAAAAGTCTCCGGCTATTGACTCTATCCATTCCTCTTATTATTTTGATTTGGAGATGCTGGTGTTGGACTGGGGTGCACCAAGTTAAAAATCACACATCACCAGGTTATAATCCAACAGGTTTAATTGGAAGCACACTTATCTTGGATACCTCGATTAAGTCACCTCTCTTTCTCCTTCTCTCCAGGGAGAAAAGTCCGAGCTTATTCAACCTCTCTTCACAAGGCAAGCCGTCCAGTCCAGGCAGCATCCTAGTTAATCTTTGCATCCTCTCCAAAGCCTCTGTATCTTTCCTATAGTTGAGAGACCAGAGCTGGACGCAATATTCCAAGTCTGGCCTCACCAGGGTCTTGTAGAGTTGTAGCAAAACCTTGCAGCTCTTAAACTCGATCCCCCTGTTAATGAAAGCCAAAACACCATATGCTTTCTTAACAACCCTATCCACTTTGGGTGGCAACTTTGAGGGATCTATACACTTGAACACCAAGATCCCTCTATTCCTGCACACTGCCAAGAATCCTGGCTTTAATCCTATATTCAGCATTTGAGTTCAACCTTCCAAAATGCATCACTTTGCATTTATCCAGATTGAACTCCATTTCCCATATTCAGCCCAGTTCTGCCCCTGTCTATGTCGCACGACAACCTACAATAGCCTTCGATACTGTCAACTGCACCTCCAGCATTTGTGTCATCTGCAAATTTACTAACCCACCCCTCAACCTCCTCATCCAAATCATTTCTCAAAACTAAAAGAGCAAAGGTCCAAGAACAGAGCCCTGCGGGACCCCATTCAACACTGACCTCCAGGCAGAATACATTTGACCTACAACCACTCTCTACCTTCTGTCAGTCAACGAATTCTGAATCCAGATGGCCAAATCTCCCTATATCTCATACCTTCTGACTTTATGAATGAGCCTACCATAGGGAACCTCATCAAATGCCTTGCTGAAGTCCATATGCACCACATCCACTGCTCGAGACCTGTCTTGTCACCTCCTCAATGAACTCAATAAGATTTGTGAGGCATGACCTGCCCCTCACAAAGCCATGCTGCCTTTAATCACACTATGCTTTTCCAAATAGTCAAAAATCCTCTCCTTCAGAATTATTTCCAAAACCTTGCTGACCACAGACGTAAGACTGACTTGTTTGTAATTGCCAGGGATTTCCTTAGTACACTTATTGAAAAGAGGAACAACATTCGCCTCCCTCCAATCCTCCAGTGGAGAGTGAGGAAGTAAAGATCTTTGCCAACGGCTTAGCAATCTCCTTTCTCGCTTCCTGGACCAATCTCGGATAAATCTGGTCTGGCCCTGGGGACTTATCAATCTTAATGTTTGCCAAAATTTCCAGCACATCAACTTCATCAATCTTGATCTGTTCAAACCTGTATCCCAGCTCCTCAAAGATCTCATTCACAACAAGGTCCCTTTCCTTCATTAAAACTGAAGCAAAAAACTCATTTAAGGCTTCTCCTATCTGCTCAGACTCCACACACAAATTTCCTACGCTATCCCTGACCGGCCTTACCTTCTCCCTGATCATTCCCTTATTCTTTATGTATGAGTAAAATGCTTTTGGGTTCTCCTAATCCTTCCCGCCAGGCCTTTTTTGTTCAAAGTTTGGGAGAAGATTTGTAGCTCGGGTGCTCGTTGTTGTGGTTCTGTTCGCCGAGCTGGGAATTTGTATTGCAGACGTTTTGTCCCCTGTCTAGGTGACATCCTCAGTGCTTGGGAGCCTCCTGTGAAGCGCTTCTGTGATGTTTCCTCCGGCATTTATAGTGATTTGTACCTGCCGCTTCCAGTTGTCAGTTCCAGCTGTCCGCTGCAGTGGCCGGTATATTGGGTCCAGGTCTGTGTGCTTATTGATTGAATCTGTGGATGAATGGATAAGCACATCGACCCGGACCCAATATACCAGCCACTGCAGCGGACAGCTGGAACTGACAACCAGAAGCGGCAGGTAAAAATCACTATAAATGCCTGAGGAAACATCACAGAAGCACTTCACAGGAGGCTCCCAAGCACTGAGGATGTCACATAGACAAGGGACGAAACGTCTGCAACACAAATTCCCAGCTCAGCGAACAGAACCACAACAGGCCTTTTTTGTGCAACCCCCCCCCCCCCCCCTACTCTCCTCAGTCCATTTCTGAGCTCCTTTCTAGCAAGCTTGTAATCCTCTAAAGCTGTACTAGATCCTTGTTTCCTCCACTTTACTTAAACTGCCTTCTTCATTTTGACAAGAAGCTCCTCTGTTCCCGTCATCCAAGGTTCCTTAACCTTACCCCTTCTTGCCTGTCTCAGAGGAACAAATTCGTGCATCACTCGCAACAACTGCTCCTTAAACAGTCTCCACATGTCTGCTGTGTCCTTTCTGCGGAACAATTGCTCCCAGTCTGTACTTCCCAACACCTGTCTGACAGTGTCATAATTTCCTTTTCCCCAATTAAATACCTTCCCTCGGCAACTGCTCCTTTCCCTCTCCAAGGCTATGGTAAATGTGAGGCACTTGTGATCACTGTCACCAAAGTGTTCTCCCAATGCAAGATCTGACACCTGTCCTGCCTCATTGCCAAGCACCAAATCCAAAATGGCCTCTCCCCTTGTCTGCCTGTCTACTTACTGAGTAAGGAAACCGTCCTGAACACACCTGACAAAAACTGCTCCATCCAAACCATCCACACTAAGGAGGTTCCAGTCGATATGGGTGATTTCAGCTTTCCCAATAAAAACAAACTGCTACATCTGCATTTTTTCAAAATCTGCCCACCTATGAGTTCTTCAATCTCTCTACTGCTGTTAGGGAGTCTGTAGAAAACTCCCAATGAGGTAGCTGTTCCTAACTTCCACACATATTGGCTCAGTAGACAAACCTTCCTCAACAACCTTCGTTTCTGTAGCTGTGATGCACCCTCTCCTCTTTTTCTTGTAGGTTCTTATCTTACCTTGTAGGTTTTGCTTTTTAATTTATCTCCTAACTGATCAAAATCTTTCAGCATAGAGTCATACAGCATGGAAACAGATCCTTCGTCCCAACTCGTCCATGTCAACCAGGTTTCCTAAACTGAACTAGTCCCATTTGCCAGCATTTGGCCCATATCCTTCTACACTTTTTCTATCTATGTATCTATCCAAATATTTATTAAATGTTGTACCTGTACCAGCATCTACCACTTTGCAGCTAGCACGGTGGCTCAGTGGTTAGCAGTGCTGCCTCACAGCACCAGGGACCCAGGTTCGATTTCAACCTCGGGCAACTGTCTGTATGGAGTTTGCACATTCTACCTGTGTTTGCGTGGGCTTCTTCTGGGTCCTTGTTGGTTATTTACCTTACCTGTGTCCCTCATGATTTTACTAACCTATAGAAGGTCACTGCTCAGCCTCCTATGCTCCAGAGAAGTAAATCCCAGCCTATCCAGCCTCACCTTAGAACTCAAATCGTCCAGTGTCAGTGACATCCTTGTAAATCTTCCCGCAGTACAAAGTTGTGTAGGTTCGGTGAATTAGCCATTGAGTTAGTGCTAAATTGCCCATAGTGTTCAGGGATGTATAAGTTAGGTGCATTAGTCAGGGTAAAAGTACTGTTGTATCAGAGTGGGTCTAGGCGGATTACTCTACAGAGGCTCGTATGGACCTGTTGGGTCAAATGGCCTGTTTCCACGTTGTAGGGATTCTGTGCCAGCTTATGACTTCCTCTGGCAACACATTCCATATATGCACCATCCTCTGCGTGAAAACGTTGCCCCTCATATCTCTTTTAAATCTCACCCCTCCCACCTTAAAACTATGCCCAATAGTTTTAGGCTCCCCTACCCCTGGGGAAAAGGCCTGGTTATTTACCTTATCTGTGCCCCTCATGATTTTACTAACCTCTAGAAGGTTACTGCTCAGCCTCCAATACTCCAGAGAAATAAATCCCAGCCTATCCAGCCTCTCCTTATAACTCAAACCGTCCAGTGTCAGTAACACCCTTGTAAATCATTTTTGCACCCTTTCCAGTTTAATGTCATACTTCCTCTAACAAGGCGACCAGAATTATATATGGTTCTTCAAATGTAGCCTTATCAAGGTCTTGTACTGCTGTAACATGACAAAACAATAAAAGAGAAGTACAGCACAGGAACAGGCCCTTTGGCCTTCCAAGCCTGTGCCGATTGTCATGCCCTAACTAAACTAAAAACAAACCTTCTGCCCTTATTCAGTCCGTATACCTCTATTCCCTCCACCCAGATACCTCTTAAATGTTGACAACGTGCCTACTTCTAACACCTCTTCTGGCATGACAAGCCAACTCCTGTATTCAGTGCTCTGATTGATGAAGGCAAGCATGCCAAATGCCTTCTTCACCATCCTGTTTATCTGTGACATTACATTCAAGGAACAATGTACCTGTCCCCCTAGTTTTCTGTGTTTGACAAAACTCCCCATGCCCCTTTCATTAACCATGTAGGTCCTACCCTGATTTGTCTTATCAAAATGAAACTTTGTGTTTATCTAAATTAAACTCCACTTGCCATTCCTCGGCCGACCAGCCCAGTTGACCAAGATACCATTGTACTCTTAGATAACCTTCTTCGCTGTCCACTATATACCACCAATTTTGCAATCTGCAAGCTTACTAACCATGCCTCCTAAATTATTATCTAAGTTATTTAAATTAATGTCAAACAACAGGGAACTTAGTTCTGATCCTCGCAGCACACCGCTGGTCACATGTATCCAGTCTGAACAATAACCCTCTATCACTACCCTTTGTCTCCTACCATGAAGCCAATTTCGTATCCAGTTGGCTACCTCTTCCTCGATCCTATATGACCTTACCCCACTAACCAGTCTACTATGTACAATAATGTCAAAGGTCTTGCTAAAGTCCATGTAGACAATGTCTACTGCTCTATCTTCATCTATCTTCTTGTCACTTCTTCAAAAAACCAAATCAAGATTGTGAATCAGGATTTCCCATGCAAAAAGCCATGCTGACTATATCTAATTAGTCAGGCTCATTGGTCTGTAGTTCTCTGGCTTTTCCCTGTAGCATTTTGAAATAATGGCATGACATTAGCCAATCCCCAGTCTTCTGGCACCTCACCCATGGATGTCGCTGATACAAGTACCTCTGCTAGGGGCCCCACAGTTTCCTCCCTAGCTTCCCACAATGGGTTACACCTAATCAGGTCCTAGGGATTTATCTACCTTTATGTGTTTTAAGACATCCAGCATTTCCTCTTGTGTAGTATGGACACTTTTCAAGACATCACTTTTTGTTTCCCTTAGTTCCTTCATCTCCATGTCTTTCTCCATGATATGTATTTGTTTAGGATCTCACCCATCTCCTGTGGTTCCACACACAGGTGGCCTTGTTGATCTTTATCTGTCAAAGCTATCTCATTTTCCCTTTTTCTACCCAAAAAGCAATCCCAGCTGTCTGTACCCTGACATATATCTCCTTCCTTCTCTTGATCAGAGCCTCAATATCTCCAGGCATCCATGTTCCATACTCCCGCCAGACTTGCCCTTCATACTATCAGGGGCATGCTGCCACTGAATTCTTGGTATCTTGCTTTTGAAAACTTCCCACTTGCCAGATGTCCCATCCATCCTGGCAATGTTTTTCTACAACCTCTACCATTGCGGAGAAGGTACAGAAGCCTGAACACATGCACCAGCCGGTTTTGCAACAATTTCCACCCTACTGTTGTTAGAATACTGAATGGATTCACAAACTTTTAACATTCGGCTGTACCTGTGTTTTGTTTTTACTTCTCTTTACCTATTATTTACTATCTATGCTACTTAACTCTGTGATCTGCCCGTATTGCTTGCAAGACAAAGCTTTTCACTGTGCCTCAGTACACGTGACACTAAATTCAATTCAATTCAATTCAATTCAGTCTCCCTTAATCAACTTTTGATTAGGCATAAATCATGCAATGATTGATAATATTTTATTTATTTTCCAAATTACCTGCTCTGCTAGTTATGGCCCTTTAATGACTCTTATGGTAAGACACCCAAATCTCTCTGCATCTAGAGTTCTGCAAACTCACATCATTCAGATCATACACTTTCTTTTTATTCCTACTAAACTTGACCATTTCACAATTTTCCACATTACACTCCATTTGTCACATCTTTATCCAGTCACTTAACCAATGCATATGTCTTTGTAGCCCCCCGAAACCCTCTCCACAGCTAACTTTCCAGCTTATCCAAAAATTTAGCAATTATACCTTCAGTCCCATCATTCAAATCATAATATAAATTATAAACCGTTGTGACACACCACTTGTTATATCTTCCTAACCAGAAAATGACAATTTTATGGCTACCCTCTGAATCCTGGACATTGAGGAAAGGAAGCTCATTTGAGTAAGATTTTGAGTAGCAGGTGGAGCTAACTGCTTCATGCCACTACCATGCTGCAGCTACCTGAACGGTGCTTGCCACTAACTAGATTTGTTTAGTTTATTCCTACATGGATGTAGGCATCGCTGGTAAGGCCAGAACTTGTTGTCCATCTGTAGTTGCCCTTGAACTTTGTAAGCCTGAATGCATTAGTTGTGGGTTGAGAAAAATAAGTGTTTATTTTGTAGAAATCTAATTTAGTTGGCATTAAATTGAAATCTGCAGTTTAAATTGTATAGTTGCCAGCAGGATTTTGTTTCAAGGTTTCTAGTGAAAGAGCAATCTAATTCGGAAATTGGTTCTTTGCTATGTGTCTCAGATGGGCCTTTTATGTTAGGAGCACATCAAACTAGCCAACTTAGTTCTTGAGTGCAACTTACAATAAAATGCCAGAGTTAAGTATTTCAGGGAGTTAGGTGGATAGAGTGAAAGAGGTGCTCAGTTGTTTTTGCTTAAAGAGCCTGCAAAAATTGATTCTTGCTCTGTAGAGGAGAAGAAGCTGGTTAATTGGCAAGCATCCAGTAACTTTTCAGCTTTAGTCTTTTCTTAATGCTCATAACACCATAAAAAAAGGCAAGTATAAAACAATAAAATAATTTAGTAGTAGTAGTAGTAGTAGAGTAAACTCAAGGCCAAAGAAGAAGGTATTCATTGCAGGAAATGACAAACAAACAATAACAGTTAGGGATAGAGAGTGTAAATCTAAAAGTCAACTGAGAGATACAACTAGAATTTACAAGGAAATAACAGGCTCAGACTAAAGGCTCTGTTTCTAAATGCATGTTGTATTCAAAACAAAACAAGTTAACTGAGATTGCAAATAGAAATGTATAAATCTGTTCGAATAGCTATTACAAAGATATGGCTTCAAAGACATAGTTTGGGGCCTGAGTCTTGAAGGTTATAAGATATTTAAGAATGATAGGTAAGAAGGAAAGGTGGAGCAGTGGGTCTGAAAGTCGATGATGGTATTAGTACAATAGAGGAGGAACGCCTGAGTTCAGGAAACCAAGATGTGGAAACAACTTGAGTAGAAATGGAAAACATTAAAGTCAGTCATCACTTGTGGGAGTGACATACAGATCCCCTTCTCCCCAAAAGGAATAAAGATGGGAATAATTGGATATTTTATGACTGAAAATGTCAGATGTGCAAAGGTAACCTAGATAAGAAGTTCATAAAATGTTTTTAGGTTAGTTTCTTATAACAGCATATTCTGGAGCTGACCAGAGGGCTGACTAGTCAACCTTATTTCATGCAATGAGATAGGATGAATTAATGTTTTCAGAGGGAAGGTTTTCAAAGACAATGTTGTTGAGGAAAATACTGAGATACAGGCTACTAGACTAGATGGGATTGAGGTTCACAAGGAGGTGGTGTTAGCAATTCTGGAAAGTGTAAAAAATAGGTAAGTCCCCTGGGCCAGATGCAATTTATCCTAGTATTCTCTGGGAAGCCAGGAAGGAGATTGCCGAGCATTTGGCTTTGATCTTTATGTTGTCATTGTCTACAGGAATAGTGTCAGAAGACTGGAGGATAGCAAATGTTGTTCCCTTGTTCAAGAAGGGGAGTAGAGACAACCCGGTAATCATAGACCAGTGAGCCTTACTTCAGTTGTGGGTAAAGTGTTGGAAAGGGTTATAAGTGATAGGATTTTTTATCATCTCGAGAGGAATAAGTTGATTAGGGATAGTCAACACGGTTTTGTGAAGGGTAGGTCTTGCCTCACAAACCTTATTGCATTCTTTGAGAAGGTGATCAAACAGGTGGATGAGGGTAAAACGGTTGATGTGGTGTATATGGATTTCAGTAATAGGGTTTGATAAGGTTCCCCATGGTAGCTTTTGCATAAAATACCGAGGATGGGATTGAGGGTGATTTAGCAGTTTGAATCAGAAATTGGCTAGCTGAAACAAGATAGATGGTGGTGGTTGATGGGAAATGAGTTTCAGAACCATGAGGTCATGCTGCAGCTGTACAAAACTCTGGTGTGGTTGCATTTGGGGTATTGCATACAGTTCTGGTCACCGCATTATAGGAAGGATATGGAAGATTTGGAAAGGGTTCAGAGAAGATTTACTAGGATGTTGCCTGGTATGGAGAGAAGGTCTTATGAGGAAAGGCTGAGGCACTTGAGGACTTGTTTTCATGAGAGAGAAGGTTGAGAGGTGACTTAATTGAGACATATAAGATAATCAGAGGGTTAGATAGGGTGGACAGTTAGAGCTTTTTTACTCGAATGGAGATGGCTAGCACGAGGGGACATAGCTTTAAAGTGAGGGGTGATAGATATTAGGTCAGATGTCAGAGGTAGTTTCTTTACTCAGTGTAGTAGGGGCACGGAATGGACTGCCTGCAACAGTAAATGACTCGCTAACTTTAAAGGCATTTAAATGGTCAATGGATAGGCATATGTACGAGTATAGGTTAGATGGGCTTCAAATTGATTTCACAGGTCAGCGCAACATCGAGGCTGAAGAGCCTGTACTGCGCTATAATAGTCTATGTTCTATGTTCTAACATGGACTGAAGTCCAACCAAGACAGCTGGTGAAATTTGAATTCAATGAAATCTGGAATTAAACGATAGATGTACAATAGTGACCAAATAACCATAGTACATTGTCATAGAAACTCATCTGGTTCACTGCTATTTCTTGGGTAAGGAAAACTGCTTTCCTCACCTGATCTAGCCTACATGTGATTCTAAGCAAGCAGTGATGTAGTTGACACTTAATTCCCCTCTGAAATGGCCAGAAAAGGCAGTATGTTCATATAAACATATGAATCAGTTGGCCATCCAGCCACTCAAGCCTGTTCCATCATTCAATAAAATAATAGCTGATCTTAACCTAACCTCAAATTCATATTCCACCTATCCTTGATTATTTTTCAACCTCTTGCTTAGCACGAAACTATCTATCTTAAAAGATTCAAAGAAGATTGCTTCCACCACCTTTTCAGGAAGAGAGTTCCAAAGGCTTATAAAGTGAAAAGAATTCTCTCTAAGAGATGAGAGATCACTGAATTTCTGCTTTAACTGGTTAAATATTTTGAAATATTCCCTTAAGTGTCTGCTACGACAACTCCATTAACCTATGCTTTAAGCTAGCTTGCCAATTCACTTGAGCCAGATCTGCTTTCATACCCTCATAACTGTTCTTACTTACAGGAGAAGAAGCTGGTTAATTGGCAAGCATCCAGTAACTTTTCAGCTTTAGTCTTTTCTTAAGGCTCATAACACCACACCATTGATGATCTAAGTTAGTAAAATATATTTTAAAAAGCCAAATATAAAACAATAAAATAATTTAGTAGTAGTACTAGAGTAGACTCCAGGCCAAAGAAGAAGGTATTCATTGCAGGAAATGATAAACAAACAATAATAGCTAGGGATAGAGAGTGTAAATCTAAGAGTCAACTGAGAGATATAACTAGAATTTACAAGGAAACTACAGGCTCAAACTAAAGGCTCTGTTTCTAAATGCACATTGCATTCAAAACAAAACAAGTTAACTGAGATTGCGAATAGAAATTTTTAATCTGTTCAAATAGCTAATACAAAAATATGACTTCAAAGACATAGTTTGGGGCCCGAGTCTTGAAGGCTATAAGATATTTAAGAATGACAGGTAAGAAGGAAAGGTGGAGCAGTGGGTCTGAGTACAATAGAGGAGGAATGCCTGAGTTCAGGAAACCAAGATGTGGAAACAACTTAAGTAGAAATGGAAAACGTTAAAGTCAGTAATCACTTGTGGGAATTCCCTTTGAAGGGCTTTTGCCTGAATTGTCGATTTTCCTGCTCCTCGGATGCTGCCTAACTTGCTGTGCTTTTCCAGCACCACACTGATCTAAACTCTGGCCCTAATCTTTCCCTAGTTGTTCTTTTATTCCTGACATATCTATTGAAGGCCTTAGGTTTTTCCTCGATCCAGTGACTTCTCATGTGCCCACCTGGCTCTTCTTAGCTCTCTCTTTAGGTCATTCCTGGCTAACTTGTAACTCTCAAGCGCCCTAACTGAGCCTTCATGTCTCATCTTGACATAAGCCTTCTTCTTCCTCTTGACAAGAGATTCAACTTCCTTAATAAACCACAGCTCTCTTGCTCGACAACTTCTTCCCTACCTGATCGGTACATACTTCTCAAGAATCTGCAGTAGCTGTTCCTTGAATAATCTCCACATTTCAATTGTGCCCATCCCCTACAATTGCCTTCCCCATTCTATGCATCCTAAATCTTGCCTAATTGCATCATAATTGCCTTTCCCCCAGCTATAACTCTTGCCCTCAGTATATACCTATCCCTTGCCATCACTAAAGTAAACACAACCGAATTGTGGTCACTATCACCAAAGTGCTCACCTATCTCCAAACCTAACACCTGACTGGGTTCGTTACCCAGTACCAAATCTAATGTGGCCTTACCCCTTGTTGGCCTGTCTACATAGTGTGTCAGAAAATCCACCTGAACATATTGGGCAAAAACTGACCTATCTAAAGTACTTGAACTACAGTATTCCCAATCAATATTTAGAAAGTTCAAGTCCCCCATAACAACTACCCTGTCATTCTCAGTTCTATTGAGGATCATCTTTGCTATCCTATCCTCTACATCTCTGGAACTATTCGGAGGCCTATAGAAAACTCCAACAGGGCGACCTCTCCTTTCCTGTTTCTAATCTCAACCCATAGTACCTCAGTAAAGGAGTCTTCAAAAGTCCTTTCTGCGACTGTAATACTGTCCTTGACTAAGAGTGCTACCTCGACCCTTTACCATTTTCTCTGTTCTTAAAGAAACATCTAAATCCTGGAACGTGCTAAAAACCATTCCTGTCCCTGTTCTATCCATGTCTCTGAAATGGCCACAACATCGAAATCCCAGGTGCCAATCCATGCTGCAAGTTCACCCACCTTATTCTGGATGCTCCTAGTATTGAAGTAGACACACTTCAAACCAACTTCTTACTTGTCAGTGTGTTCTTGCGATCTTGAAATCTTATTTCTGACTTCACTACTCTCAATCTCCTGTGTACTGAAATTACAATTTAGGTTCTTATCCCCTGCTGAATTAGTTTAAGTTCACCCAAAGAGCAGTAGCAAATTTCTCCCCTAGGGTATTGGTACCCCTCTGGTTCAGGTGAATACCACCCTGTTTGTAGAGGCCCCACCTATCCCAGAAAGAGCCCCAATTATCCAAGAATCCAAAAGCTTCCCTCCTGCACCATCCCTGTAGCCACGGGTTTGCCTTTTCTCTCTCCCTATTCCTCACCTCTCTAGCACATGGCGTGGGCAACAAGCCAGAGATAACAACTAGCTCTAAGCTTCCACCCTGAATTTCTGTCTTAAATCCCCATCTCTCTTCCTACCTATGCTGTTGGTGCCTGTGTGTAAATGAGCATTAGTCTGGATTGCAAGGTTCACTCACAAGAACACAACACCATTACCTTCCTCTTCCTGTTATCAAGCCAAAAATACATTCTGAGAAATTCCAGATTCCTGAAGAAGGGCTTATGCCCGAAACGTTGAATCTCCTGGTCCTTGGATGCTGCCTGACCTGCTGCGCTTTTCCAGCAACACATTTTCAGCAAAAATACATTCTGTCTATTACACAAATGAGTAATGAAGTATACAAATTTCAGTGCCAAGGTGATACCAAGTATGTCAACCATGCATCACAAGACTGGCAGATTATATCAAAAAGCCTTTAAACAACAAGCAACATAATGACTTTACCCAACCAGCTGATGCTTGCAAAACTCTCAACCCTGTTTCTAACGTTATATGTGATTCTGCAACTGGACAACATTTTCTGGGTAATTTTGAATGTGTGAGGAATTATGCTGACAACAAGTTTAAGATTTGTCAGTTTGGCATGCAATGTAGCACAATGCTATGTGTAAGTGCCATACATTAATATATAGGGCTCCATGCTTTGCAGGCAGAAAGAACATGTAAATACACTTCACCAGTTTAAACTCAACAAAATAAGCAGGCTCATTTCTCAGGGCAATGTTTCAATGAGTCAGGGACAACCTCCTTGGATTAATATTTAAACAATGCCTGGCTATTAACTGCCATGCAGCATTAATGGCTGCATTCCCATGGCAACATCTGTGCCAATCAGATTCCGCTTTTTAAAAACTTGTTCATGGGAAGTTGGTGATGCTGACTGAGCCAGCATTTGTTGCCCTATTCAAATAAACAAAAGAACTGGATGTGAACATCAGAGGTATGGTTAGTAAGTTTGCAGATGACATCAAGATTAGAGGTTCAATGGACAGCAAAGAAGGTTATCTCAGAGTACAACAGAATCTTGATCAGATGGGCCATTGGGCTGAGGAGTGGCAGATGGAGTTTAATTTAGATGAATGTGAGGTACTACATTTTGGAAAGGCAAATCAGGGAAGGACTCAAACACTTAATGATATGATCCTGGGGAGTGTTGCTGAACAGAGTTACCTTGGAGTGCAGGCTCATACTTCCTTGAAAGTGGAATTGCAAGTAGATAAGATTGTGAAGATGTTTTATATACTTGCCTTTATTGGTCAGTGCATTGAGTGTAAGAGTTCGGAGGTCATGTTGCAGCTGTACCGGACATTGGTTAGGCCACTTTGGGAATATTGTGTGCAATTCTGGTCTCCCTGCTATAGGGAGTATGTTGTGAAATTTGATAGAGTTCAGAAAAGATTTACAAGGGTGTTGCTAGGTTTGGAGGGTTTGAACTATAGGGAGACACTGCATATTTTTTCTGGAGGAGAACCTTACAGAAGTTAATGAAATCATGAGGGGAATGTATAGGGTAAATCGGCAAGGCCTTTTCCCCAGGGTAAAATAATTCAAAACTCAATGGCATAAGTTTAAGGTGAGAAGAGAAAGATTTAAAAGGGATGAAAGGGGCAACGTTTTCCATGCAGAGAGTGGTGCATGTATGGAATGAAGTGCCACAGGAAGTGATGGAGGTTAGTATGATTTAAAAGGCATCTGAATCAGTATATGAATAGGAAGGGTTTCAAGGGATATGGGCCAAATGCTGGCAAATTAGTCTAGATATATTTAGGATATCTGGTCAGCATGGATGAGTTAGACTGAAGTGTCTGTTTCCATGCTGTACATCTCTATAACTCTATGTTGATTGACTTTCCCTGTTACCTTATCAAGGAACTAAATTCTGCTTTCCAGACATGATTCGTTTGAAACAAATCCACGCTGAGTCTTTGCAAGAAAATTTAGTTTTCTTCTTCTGTTGGATTCCAGTAATTCCCCACTGTCAATGTTGTGCTGATGGGTTTATCTTGCTTCCTTTTCTTGAACAACGGTATAATCCTCCAGTAAGATAAAGTCACAATAGTCCTATTCTCCCTTTAAAGAGTGACAACCTTGACACCAAGCCTGCATTTGACCAAGTGTGACATCAAGAACCCATAGCAAAATGGGAATCAGTGGGTTTTGGGGTGAACTCTCTGCTGGTTGGAGTCATACCTGACACATAGGCAGACAGGTTGTTGGAGATCAGTCATTTCAGCTCCAGGACATCTTTGTAGCAGTTCCTTAGGATACTATTCTAGATCCAGCCATTTTCAGCTGGTTCATTAAAGACCTTCCCTCCATCATAAGGTCAGAAGTGGGGATGTTCGCAATGAGCGCACAATGTTCAGCACCATTCGTGACTCCTCAAATACTGAAGCAGTCCAGATTCAACTGCTACAAGATCTGGAAAATATCCAGGCTTGTGCTGACAAATGGCAAATAACATTCGTGTCACACAACTACCAAGCCATGACCATCACCAGGAAGAAACTATCTAACCACCCTTGACTTTCAATGGTATTATCATCACCGAATGCCCCGAATGCACCACCGATGTGGAGGTACGGTGCTGGACTGAGGTAGATAGAGTCAGAAGTCACACAACACCAGGTTATAGTCCAACATGGTAAAAACAAGAACTGCAGATGCTGGAAATCAGAGTCTAGATTAGAGTGGTGTTGGCAAATGCAGCAGGTCAGGCAGCATCCGAGCAGCAGGAAAATCGACGTTTCGGGCAAAAGCTCTATTCCTGACGAAGGGCTTTTGCCCAAAGTGCTGATTTTCCTGCTCCTCGGATGCTGCCTGACCTGCTGTGCTTTTCCAGCACCACTCTAATGTCGACGATAGTCCATCATGTTTATTTTAAATCATAAGCTTTCAGAGTTCTGCTCCTCTGTCAGATTCTGGGGTTTCCCATTGACAAGAATCTCAGCTGAACTAGACACATAAACACAACAGCCGCAAGAGCAGGTCAGAGGCTAGGAATATTGCAGTGAGTAACTCACCTCCTCACTCCCCAAAACCTGTCTATCATCTATGAGGCACAAGTTGAGAGTGTGATATAATAGTCTCCTGTTGTTTGGATGGGTGCAGCTCCAACAGCACTCAAGAAGTTTAACATCGTCCAAAACTTGATTGGCACCACATCCATAAACGTAGATTCCGTCTACCAACCACACTGAGTAGCAGCAGTGTCTACTATCTGCAAGATGCACTGCAGAGATTCACCAAAATTCCTTAGATAGCATTTTCCAAATCCACAGTCACTTCTATCTAGAAGGACAAGGAAAGCAGATACAGAGGAAACTTGAATATCCGAATGAGATAGGTGGGCACTATTTTGTTCAGATAATTGATTATTCGGTTAATTAATTTCCTCTGGGGCTCGGGGTTTTCCGTGAAGTCTGCTCCCTGTTCAGGAGACCAGGCAGCAGCACACTGCATGCAAGCCCACGCCCCCACCCGGTCTCAACCCCATCCACCCCTGCCTGCCCCCAACCTTGTCCAACTCCACCTGCCCCCAACTCCGTCCAACCCCGCATGTTCCCAACCCCGTCCAACCCCGCCTGCCCCCAACCCTGTCCAACCCCGCCTGCCCCCAACCCTGTCCAACCCTGCCTGCCCCCAACCCTGTCCAACCCCACCTGTCCCCAACACCACCCAACCCTGCTCCCAACCCCGCCTGCCCCCAACCCCATCCACCCTGTCCCCAACCCGTCCAACCCTGCCACAACCCCATCCAACCCCGCCTGCCCCCAACCCAATCCAACCCCACCTGCCCCAAACCCATCCAACCCCACCTGCCCCCAACCCCTTCAAAAATCGCCTGTCCCCAACCCAATCCAACCTCGCCTGTCCCCAACCCCATCCAACCTTGCCTGTCCCCAACACTATCCAACCACGCCTGTCCCCAACCCCATCCAACCCTGGCCCCAAGCCCATCCAACCCCATCCCAACCCCATCCAACCCCACCTGCCCCAAATCCCATCCAACCATGTCCCCAACCCCATCCAACCCTGCTGCCAAACCCATTCATCCCTGCCCACTCCCAACTGCGTTCAACACGGCCCCCCAACCCCGTCCATCCCCGCCTATCCCAATCATGTCTCAATCCCGCCCGCCCAAACCCATACACTCCCACCCCCAACCCCATCCAAAACTCCCCCCACCCCGTCTAACCCCGCCTGTCCCCAATCCCACCTGCGCCCATCCCCATCCAACCCCGCCGGCCCCCATCCACATCCAACCCCCCATGGCCCCCATCCCCATCCACCCCCACCTGCCCCCATCCCCAACCCCTTCCCCAACCCCATCTAACCCCGTCTGTCTCCAAACCCATCCAACCCCACCTGTCCCCAAACCCATCCACTCCCATCTCCAACTGCATCCAAACCCGTCCAACCCCACCTGTCGCTTGCCCCATCCAAGACTGCCCCCATCCCTGTCCAACCCCGCCTGTCCCGAATCCCACCCAACCCAATCCAAACCTACCTGCCCCCAACCCTGTCCAACACTGCCCCCAACCCCATCCAATCCCGCCTGTACCCAACCCCATCCAACCCTGCCGGCCCCCATCCCTATCCAACCCTGCCGGCCCTCAACCCAATCCAACCCCGCCTGCCCCCATCCCCAACCCCATTCCCAACCTCATCCAACCCTGCCGGCCCCCATCCCTATCCAACCCTGCCGGCCCTCAACCCAATCCAACCCCGCCTGCCCCCATCCCCAACCCCATTCCCAACCTCATCCAACCCTGCCTGCCCCCAACCCCATCCAACTCCGCCTGTCCCCAAACCCATCCAACCCCGCCTTTCCCCAACTCCATCTAATCCCGCCTGTCCGCAACCCCATCCAACACTGCCTGTCCCCAACCTCATCTAATCCCGCCTGCCCAATCTTCATTCAAGCCCTCCTGCCCCATCCCCATCCAACACCGCCTGCCCCCATTCCCATTCAACACCGCCTGCCCCCATCCCCATCCAATCTCGCTTGTCCCTAACCCCATCTAACCCCACCTACCCCCACACTCATCCAACCCTGTCCCCAACCCCATCCAACCCTGCGCCCAAATCCGCCTGCCCCCAAATGCATTCAACGCTGCCCCCAACTCCGTCCATCCCCGCCTGCCCCAAATCCCGTCCAACCCCGCCTGTCCCCAACGCCATCCAATGCAACCACCAACCCAGTCCAACCCTGCCCCCAACCCTGTCCAACCCCTCCCAACCCCGCCTATCCTCAACCCCATCCAACGCAGTCCCCAACCCCATCTAACCCCGCCTGCCCCCACCCCATCCAACCCTGTCCCCAGCCACACCCAACTCTGCTTCCACCCCATCCAACCCTG
This sequence comes from Hemiscyllium ocellatum, assembly GCF_020745735.1. NCBI lineage: Eukaryota > Metazoa > Chordata > Chondrichthyes > Orectolobiformes > Hemiscylliidae > Hemiscyllium > Hemiscyllium ocellatum. Next base: position 255,367 of record NC_083431.1, on the reverse strand, counting down.
CCTGTCCCCAACACCATCCAACCCCGCCTGTCCCTAACACCATCCAACCCTGCCCCAACCCCATCCAACCGTGTCCCCAACCCCGCCTGCCCCCAACTCCATCCAACCCTGCCTCCAACTCCATTCATCCCTGCCCACCCACAAATGTGTTCAATGCTGTCCCCAACCCCCTCCATCCCTGCTCCAAACCCGTCTCAATCCCGCCCCCCAAACAATCCACTCACACCCCCAACCTCATCCAACCCCACCTGTCCACAACCCCATCCAACCCCACCTGTCCCCAAACCCATCCAACCCCGCCTGCGCCCAAACCCATCCAACCCCGCCTGCCCCCCAACCCCATCCAATTCCGCATGCCCCCAACCCCATCAACCCTGTCGCCAACCCCATCCAATCCCGCCTGTCCCCAAACCCATCCAACCCCATCTATCCCAAGCCCCGTGCAAAGCCGTCAGTCTCAAACCCCGTCCAACCCTGTCCCCAACCCCGTACAACCCTGTCCCCAACCCCGTCCAACCCAGCCCCCAATCCCATCCAATCCCGCCTGTCCCCATAACCATCCAACCCCGCCTGCCCCAACCCCATCCAATTCCGCCTGCCCCCAACCACATCCAACCCTGTCGCCAACCCCATCCAACCCTGCCTGTCCCCAACCCCGTCCAACACTGCCCCTAACCCCATCGAACCCTGCCTGTCCTCAACCCCATCCAACCCTGCCTGCCCACATCGCCATCCAACCCTGCTGGCCCCCATCCCTAACCAACACCGCCAGCCCCCATCCCCATCCAAGCCCTACCAACCCCGCCGGCGCCCATCCCCATCCAACCCCACCTGCCCCCATTCCCAACCCCATCCAATCCCATCTGTCCCCAACCCCACCTGTCCCCAACCCCATCCAACCCCGTCCAACCCCACCTGTCGCTTGCCCCATCCAACACTGCCCCCATCCCTGTCCAACCCTGCCTGTCCCCAACCCCATCCAACCCAGACCCCAACCCCATCCAACCCAGCCTGTCCCCAACCCCATCCCACCCCGCCTGTCGCCATCCGCATCCAACCCCACCTGTCCCCAAATCCACCTGTTCCCAACCCTGTCCAACCCAGCCTCCAACCCCATCTAACACTGCCCCCAACCCCATCCAACCCCACCTATCCCCAACCCCATCCCACCCTGCCCCCAACCCCATCTGTCCCAAACCCCATCTGTCCCAAACCCCATCAACCCCACCTGTCCCCAAACCCATCCAACCCCGCCCGACCCCAACCCCATCCAAACCTGTCCCCAAACCTGTCTGTCTCAAACCCCATCCAACCCTATCTGTCCCATACCCCATCCAACCCTGCCCCCTAACCTGTCCAACCCTGCCCCCAACCCCGTCCAACCCCGTCTGTCCCAAACCTCATCCAACCCTGCCCCAAAATCCATCTAACCCTGACCCCAACACCATTCATCCCCGCCCACCCCAACTACGCTCAACGCTGCCCCCAAACCCCGTCCATCGCCACTTGCCTCAACCCCGTCTCAATCCCACCCTCCCAAACCCATCCACTCCCACCCCCAACCCTATCCAACCCCATCCAACCCCACCTGTTGCCTGCCCCATCCAACACTGCCCCCATCCCTGTCCAACCCCGCCTGTCCCGAACCCCATCCAACCCAGCCCCCAACCCCATCCAACCCTTCCCCCAAACCGTCCAACCCCGCCTGTCCCCAACCCCATCCAACCCCACTTATCCCCGTCCTCATCCAACCCCACCTGTCCCCATCCCCATCCAATGTATCCCCCAACCCCGTCCCACCTCGCCTGCCCACACCCCCATCCAACCCAGTCCCCACCCCATGCAACCCCGCCTGTCCCCAACCCCATCCAACCCCGCCTGTCCCAAAACCCATCCAACCCCGCCTGCCCCCAACCCCATCCAACCTTGCCCCCAACCCCGACCAACTCCGTCTGCCCCAAACCCCGACCAACCCCGTCCAACCCTGCCCCCAACCCCACCTGTCCCTATCCCCATCCAACGCCGCATGTCCCTAACCCCATCCAACCCTGCCTGTCCCTAGCCCCATCCAACCACGCCTGCTGCTAACACCATCTAATCCCGCCTGCCCCAACCCCTTTCCTGATGAAGGGCTTTTGCCCGAAACGTCGAATTTCCTGTTCCTTGGATGCTGCCTGACCTGCTGCGCTTTAACCAGCAACACATTTTCAGCTCTGATCTCCAGCATCTGCAGACCTCACTTTTTACCCCAACCCCATTCAACCCCGCCTGCCAAACCCCATCCAACCCCGCCTGCCCCAAGCCCATCTCAATCCCACCCCCCCAAACCATCCCCTCACACCCCCAACCCCGTCCAACCCCGCCTGTCCCCAACCCCATCCAATCCCGCCTGTCCTCAACTCCATCCAACACAGTCCCCAACCCCATCTAACCCCGCCTGTCCTCATCCCATCCAACCCGCCCCGCCCCCATCAGACCCTGCCCACACCCCCATCCAACCCTTCCCACACCCCCATCCAACCTTGCCCCCACCCCATCCAACCCCGCCTGTCCCCCACACCACCTAATCTGCCCAACCCAATCCAACCCTGCCCCCAACCCCACCTGCCCCGAACTCTATCCAACCCTGCCTCCAACTCCATTCATTCCTGCCCACCCACAACTGCGTTCAATGCTGCCCCCAACCCCGTCCATCCCGCCTGCTCCAAACCCGTCTCAATCCCGTCCCCCCAAACCATCCACTCACACCCCCAACCCCATCTGTCCCCAACCCTGTCCAAACCCATCCAACCCGCCTGCCCCCAACCCCATCCAACCCTGTCCCCAACCCTATCCAACCCCGTCTGTCCCAAACCCGTCCAACCACGTCTGTCCCAAATGCCGTCCAACCCTGTCCCCAACCCCATACAACCCTGTCACCATCCCCATCCAACCAAGCCCCCAATCCCATCCAACCCTGCCTGCCCCCCACCACCATTCAACCCTGTCCCCAACCTCATCCAATCCCACCCCCACCTCATCCAACCTCGCCTGTCCCCAACCCCGTCCAACCCTGCCCCCAACCCCATCCAAACCTGCCCCAACTTCATTCATCCCCACCCACGCCCAATTGCGTTCAATGCTGCCCCCAACCTCCTCCATCCCCACCTGCTCCAACCCCATCGCAATCCCACCCCCCCAAACCATCCCCTCACACCCCCAACCCCGTCCAACCCCACCTGTCCCAATCCCCATCCAATGTATCCCCCAACCCCGTCCAACCTCGCCTGCCCCCACCCCCATCCAACCCAGCCCCCACTCTATGCAACCCCGCCTGCCCCTAGCCCCATCCAACTTGGCCTGTTCCCAATCCCATCCAACGTAGCCCCAATCCCGTCCAACCCCGCCTGCCCCCAACCCCATCAAACCCAGCCCCCACTCTATGCAACCCGGCCTGCCCCTAGCCCCATCCAACTTGGCCTGTTCCCAATCCCATCCAATGTAGCCCCAATCCCGTCCAACCCCGCCTGCCCCCAACCCCATCAAACCCTGCCCCCACCCCATCCCATCCCCATCCCCATCCCCATCCAACTCTGCCTGTCCGCATTCCCGTCCAACCCCGCCTGTCCCCAACCCCATCCCACCCCGCCTGACTCCAATCCCACCTGTCCCCAACCCTGTCCAACACTGCCCCAATCCCATTGAACCCTGCCTGTCCCCAACCCCGCCTGCCCGCATTGCCATCCAACCCAACCTGCCCCATCCCCATCCAACCCCGCCTGCCCCCATCCAACCCCGCCTGCCCCCATCCCCATCCAACACCACTTGTCACCAACCCTGTCCAACCCCGCCTGTCCCCAACCCCGCCTGTCCCTAACCCTGTCCAACCCCGCCTGCCCCCAACCCTGTCCAACCCTGCCTGCCCCCAACCCTGTCCAACCCTGCCTGCCCCCAACCCCATCCAACCCTGCCTGCCCCAAAAACCTGTCCAACCCCACTTGTCCCCAACACCACCCAACCCTGCTCCCAACCCCGCCTGCCCCCAACCCCATCCACCCTGTCCCCAACCCGTCCAACCCTGCCACAACCCCATCCAACCCCGCCTGCCCCCAACCCAATCCAACCCCACCTGCCCCAAACCCATCCAACCCCACCTGCCCCCAACCCCTTCAAACATCGCCTGTCCCCAACCCAATCCAACCTCGCCTGTCCCCAACCCCATCCAACCTTGCCTGTCCCCAACACTATCCAACCACGCCTGTCCCCAACCCCATCCAACCCTGGCCCCAAGCCCATCCAACCCCATCCCCAACCCCATCCAACCCCACCTGCCCCAAATCCCATCCAACCATGTCCCCAACCCCATCCAACCCTGCTGCCAAACCCATTCATCCCTGCCCACTCCCAACTGCGTTCAACACGGCCCCCCAACCCCGTCCATCCCCGTCCATCCCCGCCTATCCCAATCATGTCTCAATCCCGCCCGCCCAAACCCATACACTCCCACCCCCAACCCCATCCAAAACTCCCCCCACCCCGTCTAACCCCGCCTGTCCCCAATCCCACCTGCGCCCATCCCCATCCAACCCCGCCGGCCCCCATCCACATCCAACCCCCCATGGCCCCCATCCCCATCCACCCCCACCTGCCCCCATCCCCAACCCCTTCCCCAACCCCATCTAACCCCGTCTGTCTCCAACACCATCCAACCCCACCTGTCCCCAAACCCATCCACTCCCATCTCCAACTGCATCCAAACCCGTCCAACCCCACCTGTCGCTTGCCCCATCCAAGACTGCCCCCATCCCTGTCCAACCCCGCCTGTCCCGAATCCCACCCAACCCAATCCAAACCTACCTGCCCCCAACCCTGTCCAACACTGCCCCCAACCCCATCCAATCCCGCCTGTACCCAACCCCATCCAACCCTGCCGGCCCCCATCCCTATCCAACCCTGCCGGCCCTCAACCCAATCCAACCCCGCCTGCCCCCATCCCCAACCCCATTCCCAACCTCATCCAACCCTGCCTGCCCCCAACCCCATCCAACTCCGCCTGTCCCCAAACCCATCCAACCCCGCCTTTCCCCAACTCCATCTAATCCCGCCTGTCCGCAAGCCCATCCAACACTGCCTGTCCCCAACCTCATCTAATCCCGCCTGCCCAATCTTCATTCAAGCCCTCCTGCCCCATCCCCATCCAACACCGCCTGCCCCCATTCCCATTCAACACCGCCTGCCCCCATCCCCATCCAATCTCGCTTGTCCCTAACCCCATCTAACCCCACCTACCCCCACACTCATCCAACCCTGTCCCCAACCCCATCCAACCCTGCGCCCAAATCCGCCTGCCCCCAAATGCATTCAACGCTGCCCCCAACTCCGTCCATCCCCGCCTGCCCCAAATCCCGTCCAACCCCGCCTGTCCCCAACGCCATCCAATGCAACCACCAACCCAGTCCAACCCTGCCCCCAACCCTGTCCAACCCCTCCCAACCCCGCCTATCCCCAACCCCATCCAACGCAGTCCCCAACCCCATCTAACCCCGCCTGCCCCCACCCCATCCAACCCTGTCCCCAGCCACACCCAACTCTGCTTCCACCCCATCCAACCCTGCCTGTCCCCAACACCATCCAACCCCGCCTGTCCCTAACACCATCCAACCCTGCCCCAACCCCATCCAACCGTGTCCCCAACCCCGCCTGCCCCCAACTCCATCCAACCCTGCCTCCAACTCCATTCATCCCTGCCCACCCACAAATGTGTTCAATGCTGTCCCCAAACCCCTCCATCCCTGCTCCAAACCCGTCTCAATCCCGCCCCCCAAACAATCCACTCACACCCCCAACCTCATCCAACCCCACCTGTCCACAACCCCATCCAACCCCACCTGTCCCCAAACCCATCCAACCCCGCCTGCGCCCAAACCCATCCAACCCCGCCTGCCCCCCAACCCCATCCAATTCCGCATGCCCCCAACCCCATCAACCCTGTCGCCAACCCCATCCAATCCCGCCTGTCCCCAAACCCATCCAACCCCATCTATCCCAAGCCCCGTGCAAAGCCGTCAGTCTCAAACCCCGTCCAACCCTGTCCCCAACCCCGTACAACCCTGTCCCCAACCCCGTCCAACCCAGCCCCCAATCCCATCCAATCCCGCCTGTCCCCATAACCATCCAACCCCGCCTGCCCCAACCCCATCCAATTCCGCCTGCCCCCAACCACATCCAACCCTGTCGCCAACCCCATCCAACCCTGCCTGTCCCCAACCCCGTCCAACACTGCCCCTAACCCCATCGAACCCTGCCTGTCCTCAACCCCATCCAACCCTGCCTGCCCACATCGCCATCCAACCCTGCTGGCCCCCATCCCTAACCAACACCGCCAGCCCCCATCCCCATCCAAGCCCTACCAACCCCGCCGGCGCCCATCCCCATCCAACCCCACCTGCCCCCATTCCCAACCCCATCCAATCCCATCTGTCCCCAACCCCACCTGTCCCCAACCCCATCCAACCCCGTCCAACCCCACCTGTCGCTTGCCCCATCCAACACTGCCCCCATCCCTGTCCAACCCTGCCTGTCCCCAACCCCATCCAACCCAGACCCCAACCCCATCCAACCCAGCCTGTCCCCAACCCCATCCCACCCCGCCTGTCGCCATCCGCATCCAACCCCACCTGTCCCCAAATCCACCTGTTCCCAACCCTGTCCAACCCAGCCTCCAACCCCATCTAACACTGCCCCCAACCCCATCCAACCCCACCTATCCCCAACCCCATCCCACCCTGCCCCCAACCCCATCTGTCCCAAACCCCATCTGTCCCAAACCCCATCAACCCCACCTGTCCCCAAACCCATCCAACCCCGCCCGACCCCAACCCCATCCAAACCTGTCCCCAAACCTGTCTGTCTCAAACCCCATCCAACCCTATCTGTCCCATACCCCATCCAACCCTGCCCCCTAACCTGTCCAACCCTGCCCCCAACCCCGTCCAACCCCGTCTGTCCCAAACCTCATCCAACCCTGCCCCAAAATCCATCTAACCCTGACCCCAACACCATTCATCCCCGCCCACCCCAACTACGCTCAACGCTGCCCCCAAACCCCGTCCATCGCCACTTGCCTCAACCCCGTCTCAATCCCACCCTCCCAAACCCATCCACTCCCACCCCCAACCCTATCCAACCCCATCCAACCCCACCTGTTGCCTGCCCCATCCAACACTGCCCCCATCCCTGTCCAACCCCGCCTGTCCCGAACCCCATCCAACCCAGCCCCCAACCCCATCCAACCCTTCCCCCAAACCGTCCAACCCCGCCTGTCCCCAACCCCATCCAACCCCACTTATCCCCGTCCTCATCCAACCCCACCTGTCCCCATCCCCATCCAATGTATCCCCCAACCCCGTCCCACCTCGCCTGCCCACACCCCCATCCAACCCAGTCCCCACCCCATGCAACCCCGCCTGTCCCCAACCCCATCCAACCCCGCCTGTCCCAAAACCCATCCAACCCCGCCTGCCCCCAACCCCATCCAACCTTGCCCCCAACCCCGACCAACTCCGTCTGCCCCAAACCCCGACCAACCCCGTCCAACCCTGCCCCCAACCCCACCTGTCCCTATCCCCATCCAACGCCGCATGTCCCTAACCCCATCCAACCCTGCCTGTCCCTAGCCCCATCCAACCACGCCTGCTGCTAACACCATCTAATCCCGCCTGCCCCAACCCCTTTCCTGATGAAGGGCTTTTGCCCGAAACGTCGAATTTCCTGTTCCTTGGATGCTGCCTGACCTGCTGCGCTTTAACCAGCAACACATTTTCAGCTCTGATCTCCAGCATCTGCAGACCTCACTTTTTACCCCAACCCCATTCAACCCCGCCTGCCAAACCCCATCCAACCCCGCCTGCCCCAAGCCCATCTCAATCCCACCCCCCCAAACCATCCCCTCACACCCCCAACCCCGTCCAACCCCGCCTGTCCCCAACCCCATCCAATCCCGCCTGTCCTCAACTCCATCCAACACAGTCCCCAACCCCATCTAACCCCGCCTGTCCTCATCCCATCCAACCCGCCCCGCCCCCATCAGACCCTGCCCACACCCCCATCCAACCCTTCCCACACCCCCATCCAACCTTGCCCCCACCCCATCCAACCCCGCCTGTCCCCCACACCACCTAATCTGCCCAACCCAATCCAACCCTGCCCCCAACCCCACCTGCCCCGAACTCTATCCAACCCTGCCTCCAACTCCATTCATTCCTGCCCACCCACAACTGCGTTCAATGCTGCCCCCAACCCCGTCCATCCCGCCTGCTCCAAACCCGTCTCAATCCCGTCCCCCCAAACCATCCACTCACACCCCCAACCCCATCTGTCCCCAACCCTGTCCAAACCCATCCAACCCGCCTGCCCCCAACCCCATCCAACCCTGTCCCCAACCCTATCCAACCCCGTCTGTCCCAAACCCGTCCAACCACGTCTGTCCCAAATGCCGTCCAACCCTGTCCCCAACCCCATACAACCCTGTCACCATCCCCATCCAACCAAGCCCCCAATCCCATCCAACCCTGCCTGCCCCCCACCACCATTCAACCCTGTCCCCAACCTCATCCAATCCCACCCCCACCTCATCCAACCTCGCCTGTCCCCAACCCCGTCCAACCCTGCCCCCAACCCCATCCAAACCTGCCCCAACTTCATTCATCCCCACCCACGCCCAATTGCGTTCAATGCTGCCCCCAACCTCCTCCATCCCCACCTGCTCCAACCCCATCGCAATCCCACCCCCCCAAACCATCCCCTCACACCCCCAACCCCGTCCAACCCCACCTGTCCCAATCCCCATCCAATGTATCCCCCAACCCCGTCCAACCTCGCCTGCCCCCACCCCCATCCAACCCAGCCCCCACTCTATGCAACCCCGCCTGCCCCTAGCCCCATCCAACTTGGCCTGTTCCCAATCCCATCCAACGTAGCCCCAATCCCGTCCAACCCCGCCTGCCCCCAACCCCATCAAACCCAGCCCCCACTCTATGCAACCCGGCCTGCCCCTAGCCCCATCCAACTTGGCCTGTTCCCAATCCCATCCAATGTAGCCCCAATCCCGTCCAACCCCGCCTGCCCCCAACCCCATCAAACCCTGCCCCCACCCCATCCCATCCCCATCCCCATCCCCATCCAACTCTGCCTGTCCGCATTCCCGTCCAACCCCGCCTGTCCCCAACCCCATCCCACCCCGCCTGACTCCAATCCCACCTGTCCCCAACCCTGTCCAACACTGCCCCAATCCCATTGAACCCTGCCTGTCCCCAACCCCGCCTGCCCGCATTGCCATCCAACCCAACCTGCCCCATCCCCATCCAACCCCGCCTGCCCCCATCCAACCCCGCCTGCCCCCATCCCCATCCAACACCACTTGTCACCAACCCTGTCCAACCCCGCCTGTCCCCAACCCCGCCTGTCCCTAACCCTGTCCAACCCCGCCTGCCCCCAACCCTGTCCAACCCTGCCTGCCCCCAACCCTGTCCAACCCTGCCTGCCCCCAACCCCATCCAACCCTGCCTGCCCCAAAAACCTGTCCAACCCCACTTGTCCCCAACACCACCCAACCCTGCTCCCAACCCCGCCTGCCCCCAACCCCATCCACCCTGTCCCCAACCCGTCCAACCCTGCCACAACCCCATCCAACCCCGCCTGCCCCCAACCCAATCCAACCCCACCTGCCCCAAACCCATCCAACCCCACCTGTCCCCAACCCCTTCAAACATCGCCTGTCCCCAACCCAATCCAACCTCGCCTGTCCCCAACCCCATCCAACCTTGCCTGTCCCCAACACTATCCAACCACGCCTGTCCCCAACCCCATCCAACCCTGGCCCCAAGCCCATCCAACCCCATCCCCAACCCCATCCAACCCCACCTGCCCCAAATCCCATCCAACCATGTCCCCAACCCCATCCAACCCTGCTGCCAAACCCATTCATCCCTGCCCACTCCCAACTGCGTTCAACACGGCCCCCCAACCCCGTCCATCCCCGTCCATCCCCGCCTATCCCAATCATGTCTCAATCCCGCCCGCCCAAACCCATACACTCCCACCCCCAACCCCATCCAAAACTCCCCCCACCCCGTCTAACCCCGCCTGTCCCCAATCCCACCTGCGCCCATCCCCATCCAACCCCGCCGGCCCCCATCCACATCCAACCCCCCATGGCCCCCATCCCCATCCACCCCCACCTGCCCCCATCCCCAACCCCTTCCCCAACCCCATCTAACCCCGTCTGTCTCCAACACCATCCAACCCCACCTGTCCCCAAACCCATCCACTCCCATCTCCAACTGCATCCAAACCCGTCCAACCCCACCTGTCGCTTGCCCCATCCAAGACTGCCCCCATCCCTGTCCAACCCCGCCTGTCCCGAATCCCACCCAACCCAATCCAAACCTACCTGCCCCCAACCCTGTCCAACACTGCCCCCAACCCCATCCAATCCCGCCTGTACCCAACCCCATCCAACCCTGCCGGCCCCCATCCCTATCCAACCCTGCCGGCCCTCAACCCAATCCAACCCCGCCTGCCCCCATCCCCAACCCCATTCCCAACCTCATCCAACCCTGCCTGCCCCCAACCCCATCCAACTCCGCCTGTCCCCAAACCCATCCAACCCCGCCTTTCCCCAACTCCATCTAATCCCGCCTGTCCGCAAGCCCATCCAACACTGCCTGTCCCCAACCTCATCTAATCCCGCCTGCCCAATCTTCATTCAAGCCCTCCTGCCCCATCCCCATCCAACACCGCCTGCCCCCATTCCCATTCAACACCGCCTGCCCCCATCCCCATCCAATCTCGCTTGTCCCTAACCCCATCTAACCCCACCTACCCCCACACTCATCCAACCCTGTCCCCAACCCCATCCAACCCTGCGCCCAAATCCGCCTGCCCCCAAATGCATTCAACGCTGCCCCCAACTCCGTCCATCCCCGCCTGCCCCAAATCCCGTCCAACCCCGCCTGTCCCCAACGCCATCCAATGCAACCACCAACCCAGTCCAACCCTGCCCCCAACCCTGTCCAACCCCTCCCAACCCCGCCTATCCCCAACCCCATCCAACGCAGTCCCCAACCCCATCTAACCCCGCCTGCCCCCACCCCATCCAACCCTGTCCCCAGCCACACCCAACTCTGCTTCCACCCCATCCAACCCTGCCTGTCCCCAACACCATCCAACCCCGCCTGTCCCTAACACCATCCAACCCTGCCCCAACCCCATCCAACCGTGTCCCCAACCCCGCCTGCCCCCAACTCCATCCAACCCTGCCTCCAACTCCATTCATCCCTGCCCACCCACAAATGTGTTCAATGCTGTCCCCAAACCCCTCCATCCCTGCTCCAAACCCGTCTCAATCCCGCCCCCCAAACAATCCACTCACACCCCCAACCTCATCCAACCCCACCTGTCCACAACCCCATCCAACCCCACCTGTCCCCAAACCCATCCAACCCCGCCTGCGCCCAAACCCATCCAACCCCGCCTGCCCCCCAACCCCATCCAATTCCGCATGCCCCCAACCCCATCAACCCTGTCGCCAACCCCATCCAATCCCGCCTGTCCCCAAACCCATCCAACCCCATCTATCCCAAGCCCCGTGCAAAGCCGTCAGTCTCAAACCCCATCCAACCCTGTCCCCAACCCCGTACAACCCTGTCCCCAACCCCGTCCAACCCAGCCCCCAATCCCATCCAATCCCGCCTGTCCCCATAACCATCCAACCCCGCCTGCCCCAACCCCATCCAATTCCGCCTGCCCCCAACCACATCCAACCCTGTCGCCAACCCCATCCAACCCTGCCTGTCCCCAACCCCGTCCAACACTGCCCCTAACCCCATCGAACCCTGCCTGTCCTCAACCCCATCCAACCCTGCCTGCCCACATCGCCATCCAACCCTGCTGGCCCCCATCTCTAACCAACACCGCCAGCCCCCATCCCCATCCAAGCCCTACCAACCCCGCCGGCCCCCATCCCCATCCAACCCCACCTGCCCCCATTCCCAACCCCATCCCCAACCCCATCCAATCCCATCTGTCCCCAACCCCGCCTGTCCCCAACCCCATCCAACCCCGTCCAACCCCACCTGTCGCTTGCCCCATCCAACACTGCCCCCATCCCTGTCCAACCCTGCCTGTCCCCAACCCCATCCAACCCAGACCCCAACCCCATCCAACCCAGCCTGTCCCCAACCCCATCCAACCCCGCCTGTCCCCAACCCCACCTGTTCCCAACCCTGTCCAACCCAGCCTCCAACCCCATCTAACACTGCCCCCAACCCCATCCAACCCCACCTATCCCCAACCCCATCCCACCCTGCCCCCAACCCCAATAGTCCCAAACCCCATCTGTCCCAAACCCCATCAACCCCACCTGTCCCCAAACCCATCCAACCCCGCCCGACCCCAACCCCATCCAAACCTGTCCCCAAACCTGTCTGTCTCAAACCCCGTCCAACCCTATCTGTCCCATACCCCATCCAACCCTGTCCCCAACCCCGTCCAACCCGTCTGTCCCAAACCTCATCCAACCCTGCCCCAAAATCCATCTAACCCTGACCCCAACACCATTCATCCCCGCCCACCCCAACTACGCTCAACGCTGCCCCCAAACCCCGTCCATCGCCACTTGCCTCAACCCCGTCTCAACCCCACCCTCCCAAACCCATCCACTCCCACCCCCAACCCTATCCAACCCCATCCAACCCCACCTGTTGCCTGCCCCATCCAACACTGCCCCCATCCCTGTCCAACCCCGCCTGCCCCCATCCCCATCCAACCCTGCCCCCAACACCGTCCAACCCCACCTGTCCCCATCCCCATCCAATGTATCCCCCAACCCCGTCCCACCTCGCCTGCCCACACCCCCATCCAACCCAGTCCCCACCCCATGCAACCCCGCCTGTCCCCAACCCCATCCAACCCCGCCTGTCCCAAAACCCATCCAACCCCGCCTGCCCCCAACCCCATCCAACCTTGCCCCCAACCCCGACCAACTCCGTCTGCCCCAAACCCCGACCAACCCCGTCCAACCCTGCCCCCAACCCCACCTGTCCCTATCCCCATCCAACGCCGCATGTCCCTAACCCCATCCAACCCTGCCTGTCCCTAGCCCCATCCAACCACGCCTGCTGCTAACACCATCTAATCCCGCCTGCCCCAACCCCTTTCCTGATGAAGGGCTTTTGCCCGAAACGTCGAATTTCCTGTTCCTTGGATGCTGCCTGACCTGCTGCGCTTTAACCAGCAACACATTTTCAGCTCTGATCTCCAGCATCTGCAGACCTCACTTTTTACCCCAACCCCATTCAACCCCGCCTGCCAAACCCCATCCAACCCCGCCTGCCCCAAGCCCATCTCAATCCCACCCCCCCAAACCATCCCCTCACACCCCCAACCCCGTCCAACCCCGCCTGTCCCCAACCCCATCCAATCCCGCCTGTCCTCAACTCCATCCAACACAGTCCCCAACCCCATCTAACCCCGCCTGTCCTCATCCCATCCAACCCGCCCCGCCCCCATCAGACCCTGCCCACACCCCCATCCAACCCTTCCCACACCCCCATCCAACCTTGCCCCCACCCCATCCAACCCCGCCTGTCCCCCACACCACCTAATCTGCCCAACCCAATCCAACCCTGCCCCCAACCCCACCTGCCCCGAACTCTATCCAACCCTGCCTCCAACTCCATTCATTCCTGCCCACCCACAACTGCGTTCAATGCTGCCCCCAACCCCGTCCATCCCGCCTGCTCCAAACCCGTCTCAATCCCGTCCCCCCAAACCATCCACTCACACCCCCAACCCCATCTGTCCCCAACCCTGTCCAAACCCATCCAACCCGCCTGCCCCCAACCCCATCCAACCCTGTCCCCAACCCTATCCAACCCCGTCTGTCCCAAACCCGTCCAACCACGTCTGTCCCAAATGCCGTCCAACCCTGTCCCCAACCCCATACAACCCTGTCACCATCCCCATCCAACCAAGCCCCCAATCCCATCCAACCCTGCCTGCCCCCCACCACCATTCAACCCTGTCCCCAACCTCATCCAATCCCACCCCCACCTCATCCAACCTCGCCTGTCCCCAACCCCGTCCAACCCTGCCCCCAACCCCATCCAAACCTGCCCCAACTTCATTCATCCCCACCCACGCCCAATTGCGTTCAATGCTGCCCCCAACCTCCTCCATCCCCACCTGCTCCAACCCCATCGCAATCCCACCCCCCCAAACCATCCCCTCACACCCCCAACCCCGTCCAACCCCACCTGTCCCAATCCCCATCCAATGTATCCCCCAACCCCGTCCAACCTCGCCTGCCCCCACCCCCATCCAACCCAGCCCCCACTCTATGCAACCCCGCCTGCCCCTAGCCCCATCCAACTTGGCCTGTTCCCAATCCCATCCAACGTAGCCCCAATCCCGTCCAACCCCGCCTGCCCCCAACCCCATCAAACCCAGCCCCCACTCTATGCAACCCGGCCTGCCCCTAGCCCCATCCAACTTGGCCTGTTCCCAATCCCATCCAATGTAGCCCCAATCCCGTCCAACCCCGCCTGCCCCCAACCCCATCAAACCCTGCCCCCACCCCATCCCATCCCCATCCCCATCCCCATCCAACTCTGCCTGTCCGCATTCCCGTCCAACCCCGCCTGTCCCCAACCCCATCCCACCCCGCCTGACTCCAATCCCACCTGTCCCCAACCCTGTCCAACACTGCCCCAATCCCATTGAACCCTGCCTGTCCCCAACCCCGCCTGCCCGCATTGCCATCCAACCCAACCTGCCCCATCCCCATCCAACCCCGCCTGCCCCCATCCAACCCCGCCTGCCCCCATCCAACCCCACCTGCCCCCATCCCCAACCCCAACCCCAACCCCAACCCCATCCAACCCCGCCTTTCCCCAACCCCATCCAACGCAGCTCTCAACCCCATCCAACCCTGCTCCAACCCCATCCAAACCTGCCCCAACTACATTCATCCCCACCCATGCCCAACTGCGTTCAATGCTGCCCCCAACCTCCTCCATCCCCACCTGCTCCAATCCCATCTCAATCCCGCCCCCCCAACCATCCCCTCACACCCCCAACCCCATCCAATCCCGCATGTTCCCAACCCCGTCTGTCCCCATCCCCGTCTGTCCCCATCCCCACCTGTCCCCATCCCCATCCCCATCCCCATCCAATGTATCCCCCAACCCCGTCCAACCTCGCCTGCCCACACCCCCATCCAACCCAGTCCCCACCCCATGCAACCCCGCCTGTCCCCAACCCCATCCAACCCTGCCTGCCCCCATCCCCAATCCCCAATCCCCAATCCCATCCAACCCTGCCTGTCCCAAAACCCATCCAACCCCGCCTGCCCCCAACCCCATCCAACCCCGCCTGCCCCCAACCCCATCCAACCTTGCCCCCAACCCCATCCAACCTTGCCCCCAACCCCAACCCCATCCAACCTTGCCCCCAACCCCATCCAACCTTGCCCCCAACCCCAACCCCAACCAACTCCGTCTGCCCCAAACCCCGACCAACCCTGTCTCCAACCCCGTCCAACCCCGCCTGCCCCCAATCCCGTCCAAACCTGTCCACAACCCCAACCAACCCCGCCTGTTCCCATCCCCATCCAATGTATCCCCCAACCCCGTCCAACGTCGCTTGCCCCCAACCCCATCCAACCCAGCCCCCACCCCATCCAACCTCACCTGTCCCAAACCTCATGCAACCTCGCTTGTCCCCAACCCAATCCAAACTCGCCTGTCCCCAACCCCATCCAATGTGGCCCCAACCCCGTCTAACCCTGCCTGCCCCCAACCCCATCAAACCCTGCCCCCACCCCATCCCCATCCAACTCCGCCTGTCCCCAACCCAATCCCCATTCAACCCTGTCCCCAACCCATCCAACCCCCCCCGTCCCCATCCCCATCCCCATCCAACACCGCTTGTCCCCAACCCCGCCTGTCCCCAAACCCGTCCAACCCCGCTTGTCCCCAACCCTGTCCAACCCAGCCTGTCCCCAACCCCGTTCAACTCTGGCCACAACCCCGCCTGCTCCCAACCACTTCCAACCCCACCTGCCCCCAACCCCAACCAACCCAGCCTGTCCCCAACCCCATCCAAACCCGCCTGTCCCCATCCCCATCCAACACCACTTGTCACCAACCCTGTCCAACCCCGCCTGTCCCCAACCCCGCCTGTCCCTAACCCTGTCCAACCCAGCCTGTCCCCAACCCCGTTCAACTCTGGCCACAACCCCGCCTGCTCCCAACCACTTCCAACCCCACCTGCCCCCAACCCCAACCAACCCAGCCTGTCCCCAACCCCATCCAAACCCGCCTGTCCCCAACCCCGCCTGTCCCTAACCCTGTCCAACCCAGCCTGTCCCCAACCCTGTTCAACCCTGCCCTCAACCCCGCCCTCAACCCCGCCTGCCCCCCCATCCAACCCCGCCTGCTGCCAACCCTGTCCAACCTTGTCCCCAACCCCATCCAACCCTGCCCCCTACCCCATCCAACTCCGCCTGTCCCCAACCCCATTCAACCCCGCCTGCCCCTACGCCCATCAACCCTGCCCCCAAACCCATCCACCCCACCTCCTCCAACCCCATTCATCCCCGCCCACCCCAACTGTGTTCAACGCTGCCTCCAACCCTGTCCATCCCTGCCTGCTCCAAGCCTGTCTCAACCCCGCCCCCCCAAACCCATCCACTCCCACCTTAACCCCATCCTACCCCACATCCCCGTCTGCCCCAACCAGCTCCACTGTCCAACCCCAGTCCACACAAGCCCCTCCCCATCATTTAGAGATGGTGCCTGGACTGTCCAGGACTGTTCCTGGCAGCATTTCTGGGAGCCCAGTTCATTTTTAATCATTGTACCTATAAACAAAAGATGTGATCAGAGTTGAAACAGCTCTTTGACGTAGTGTTTCTATTGGGACCTCGAGATCTTCTTTGAATAATCCGATATTCGGATAATTGATAATTGATAAGGTTCTTCTGTACATAGAAACACTATCACCTGCAAGTTCCCCTCCAAGTCAGTTCACCATCCTAATTTGGAGATATCTTCACTGTCGCTGAGTCAAAATCTTGGAATTCCATCCTTAACAGCATTGTTGGGTCAATCCACGATAAGTGGACTGCAGTGGTTCAAGAAAGTAGCTCACCACCATATTTTCAAGGACAACTAGGGACAGCAATAAATGCTGGCGAGCCTGTGATGCCCAATTCCCATGAATGAATTTTTAAAAAGGAGACAGAAACAGCTGATGGTGGTTTAACCTGAGGGCCACCATGCCACAGGTGAGTAACAAGGCATGGTAACCTAAACCATTGCAGTAGTTGAGTCCATGCTGTTCGGGCCACATTACATCATAAGCTAGCTGTCTAGGCAACTGAGCTAACTGACCACAGCATTCCAGTATTGCTTCTTTATCCATTGAGGATTGACAAATTATGACCAATGCTCCACTACTTCTACCTTTGTTAATTTTAGAAATGCCAAGAATTTTAGAAAATCCTCTTCAACGTCCTCATCTATCAGGTTCTCACTGTTTTCAGATCTACTCTAAACTTCGTTTCTTTATTGTTCAAAGCATTAGTGCCAACATATCATAAAATTGAATGTCCCAGGAAGTGAAATGTGCATGTGAGTTGCTGCCTTAACATTTTCTCCATTCACAGTGACAACATCTTCAATGAAACTCAAGGCTCCAATAGAAATGCCAAACGGTTTATCATTGTAGTGACAGATGGAGAAATATTCAGAGATGACAGAAATCTAACAGATGTAATCAACTCAGATAAAATGGTGAATATAACACGGATAGCTGTTGGGGTAAGTATATTAATGAAAGCTTCTTGGCGTAACCTCAGTAAGTGTCAGAGATTCCTGTGATGTTAAAGCCTCCACTGGGCAGGGTGGCGGCTCAGTGGTAAGCACTGCTGCCTCATAGCTCCAGAGACCCGGGTTCAATTCCCGCCTCAGGCAACTGTCTGTGTGGAGTTTGCACATTCTCCCAGTGTCTGCGTGGGTTTCCTCCAGGTGCTCCGGTTTCCTTCCACAGTCCAAAGATGTGCAGGTCAGGTGAATTGGCTATGCTAAATTGTCCGTAGTGTTAGGTAAGGGGTAAATGTAGTGGTATGGGTGGTTTGCGCTTCGGTGGGTTGGTGTGGACTTGTTGGGCCGAAGGGCCTGTTTCCACACTGTAAAGTAATCTAATCTAATCTAATCTTTATCTGCGAAAGATGATTGCAGTGCAACCTCAGAATATTCCCTCCTGTATGACAGCAGGAGCACTAAAGATCCTGTCCTTATAAGCAGATGATAAATTTCACCTGACAGATGCTCCATGTGACTGTTTGAAGGCTTTTATGATGCTGTATGTAAAGGCAACACAAGCACTGTGGACACTTCTGTTCTTGATTAAAGTTTGAGTGTTTTTTTTCCTAAGGTTTTATTGAAATCAGTCATATTTGATTGGTTGAAAGCCAGTTTGATGGGCATAATTAAAATTTAATAGTCAATAGTCTGTCCAACAGTTACTAGCTGTAATTTTACTCTGGTGATGAAGACATCTTTGTGATTCTGGACATGGACAAACATGTGACTATGCTAGTGTTTAGACCATAGGTGTTGCCATGATGTTTTGCATTTTATCTCCTGGTAGGACAGAGTATTGATGGTGATGAGACCATAATCCGTACAGAGAAGAATACAGCTGGAGTTGACATTTCTAATTCCTTCCCTGTTAATTAAATTTCCAAGAGGAATAACCTTATCTTTATTTGGAACCCACGGAGAGCTTGATCAAGTTTGGCATAGGCATCTTCTTGGTCTTGTACCTGTGGCACCCTATCCACTCCACTATCTCCTCCCTGACCTATCACCTTCATCCCCTTCCCCACTCACCCATTGTACCCTATGCTACTTTCTTCCCACCCCCACCCTCCTCTAGCTTATCTCTCCACACTTCAGGCTCACTGCCTTTATTCCTGATGAAGGGCTTTTGCCCGAAACATCGATTTTGCTGCACCTTGGATGCTCCTGAACTGCTGTGCTCTTCCAGCACCACTAATCCAGAATCTGATTTCCAGCATCTGCAGTCATTATTTTTACCTGGTTGTGGTACCTGTCCAACAGTATGGGGCTGTAACATGGACCATATAAAGAGGCTCTAAAAGCACTGGAATCAAAAACATCAGTAGTGCCTGTGGAAGATTGTACATATCAAATGAGAGGACAAGTGCACCAATTGCAGTGATGTCTCTCAAACAGATATCACATGCATCATTGCTTGATCATCCACCATTACCTTTGTTGGATTACGTTTAGGTCTGAAGTCAAATAGCAGGTTCCCAAAGAAAATCATCTTCACCAGAAGAAATGCTTCAAGGCTTTGCTGAAAGTCAAAGTGAAGATATGTAATGCTGACACCAAATTCTAGAAGATCACCCTGAACTGAACTGGATGGATGCAATGTTATAAAGACTATTTGAGATCAAATGGTAACAAAATGAACAGGAAAAGTGAGAGTGGAGAAAATGACCCAAGTTAAGAATTCACGACCAGACATCCCACATGAGAATAAATGTCTAACATACCATGAAGTTTGTACATTCTAAACTGACTTCATCAGCCACCTTTGGTTTCTTGGAAGACAATCAGCTTGCTTGCAAAGAATAATCAATAATAATAAGACAGATAGGTAGCTCAGAAGCAAAACCTTCACCACCTGTAAATAAGTAACATTTAAGAGAAAAAGACTTACATTTATCAAAGACATTTTCTAACCCCAGGATCTTTCAAAGTATTTCATAACAAATTAATATTATTTTGAAATGTCATGTAGGAAATACAGCAGCCATTTTGTGCACATCAAGCTTCACAATCAGGAACATAGAGTCATAGAGATGTACAGCATGGAAACAGACCCTTCGGTCCAACCCGTCCATGCCGACCAGATATCCCAACCCAATCTAGTCCCACCTGCCAGTACCCGGCCCATATCCCTCCAAACCTTTCCTATTCATATACCCATCCAAATACCTCTTAAATGTTGCAATTTACCAGCCTCCACTACTACCTCTGGCAGCTCATTCCATACCCATACCACCCTCCGTGTGAAAATGTTGCCCCTTAGGTCTCTTTCATATCTTTCCCCTCTCTCCCTAAACCTATGCCCTCTAGTTCTGGGCTCCCTGACCCCAGGGAAGACTTTGCCTATTTATCCTGTCCATGCCCCTCATAATATTGTAAAGCACTATAAGGTCACCCCTTAGCCTCTGACGCACCAGGGAAAAGAGCCCCAGCCTGTTCAGCCTCTCCCTGTAGCTCAAATCCTCCAACCCTGGCAGCATCCTTGTAAATCTTTTCTGAACCCTTTCAAGTTTCACAACATCTTTCTGATAGGAAGGAGACCAGAATTGCATGCAATATTCCAACAGTGGCCTAACCAAAGTCCTGTACAGCCGCAACATGACCTCCCAACTCCTGTACTCAATCCCCTGACCAATTAAAAAAAAAGCATACCAAATGCCTTCTTCACTATCCTATCTACCTGCAACCCCACTTTCAAGGAGTTATGAACCTGCACTCCAAGGTCTCTTTGTTCAGCAACACTCCCTAGGACCTTACCATTAAAGTGTATAAGTCCTGTCAAGATTTGCTTTCCCAAAATGCAGCACCTCGCATTTATCTGAATTAAACTCTATCTGCCACTTCTCAGCCCATTGGCCCATCTGGTCCAGATCCTGTTGTAATCTGAGGTAACCATCTTCGCTGTCCACTGCACCTCCAATTTTGGTGTCATCTGCAAACTTACTAACTGTACCTCTTATGCTCGTATCCAAATCATTTATGTAAATGACAAAAAGTAGAGGGCCCAGCACCGATCCTTATGGCACTCCACTGGTCGCAGGCCTCCAGTCTGAAAAACAACCCTCCACTACCACCCTCTGTCTTCTACCTTTGAGCCAGTTCTGTATCCAAATGGCTAGTTCTCCATGTATTCCATGAGACCTAACCTTGCTAATCATTCTCCCATGGGGAATCTTGTCAAACACCTTACTGAAGTCCGTATAGATCACATCTATCGATCTGCCCTAATCAATCCTCTTTGTTACTTCCTCAAAAAACTCAATCAAGTTTGTGAGATTGTAATGACAAAATCATCTGTTTTTGTGCTATTCACTGAAGAATACATATTGATCAGAATACCAGGGACAATGTCCTTGCTCTTCTTCAGAATAATGGATTGGGATTTTTAAATTTATCAGATGGCAGTTAAGATCTTGTTTTAACATAAAGCCAGCATGATGCAGCAGAGAAGAGGCCCTTTGGCCCATCAAAGTTGTGATGACCGACCTACATTAATTCCACTTTCCAGCACTTGGCCCATAGCGTTGAATGCTATGACATTTCAAGTGCTCATTCATGTACTTTTAAAAAGTTGGAATTTCCCTCCTCCACTATCTTCTCAGGCACTGTTTCAGATTCCTAGCGCCTTCTGGGTGAGAAAGGATTTTCTCAAACTCCTCTAAACCTTTACCATAAAATTATTGATCTTTCAACACATAGTGGTTTTAATTTCTGAGAGCTAGTTCAGAAGTGAGATTTTTAATTAATTCATTCACAGAATATGGATGTTGCTGGATTGCCCAGTATTTGTTACCCATCCACAATTTCCCAGAGGGCAGTTAAGGGTCAAGCACATTGCATGGGACCTGGAGTCACATGTAGGCCAAACTATGTAAGGATGACAGTTTTCTTCCTTAAAAGACATTAGTGAACCAGATTTTACCTCAAAAGACACTAAGTCAAATTGAGTTAGTTAAACTATAAAGTCTGGTTGAAGATTTGTAGCTCGGGTGTCCGTTGTTGTGGTTCTGTTCGCCGAGCTAGAAGTTTTTGCTGCAAACGTTTCGTTCCCTGGCTAGGGAACATCATCAGTGCTATTGGAGCCTCCTGTGAAGCGCTGCTTTGATGTTTCTTCTGGTATTTATAGTGGTTTGTTCTTGTCGCTTCCGGGTGTCAGTTTCAGCTGTAGTAGTTTGTATGTGGGGTCCAGGTCGATGTGTCTGTTGATGGATGTTCTTGCCGCTTCCGGGTGTCAGTTTCAGCTGTAGTGGTTTGTATATGGGGTCCAGGTCCATGTGTCTGTTAATGGAGTTTGTGGATGAATGCCATGCCTCTAGGAATTCTCTGGCTGTTCTCTGTCTGGCTTGTCCTACGATGGTAGTGTTTTCCCAGTCAAATTCATGTTTCTGGTTGTCTGAGTGTATGGCTACTAGGGATAGCTGGTCGTGTCGTTTTGTGGCTAGCTGATGTTCATGGATGCGGATTGTTAGCTGTCTTCCGGTTTGTCCTATATAGTGTTTTGTGCAGTCCTTGCATGGTATTTTGTAAACTACGTTAGTTTGGCTCCTGCTGGATATTGGGTCCTTTGTTCTAGTGAGTTGTTGTCTGAGTGTGGAAGTTGGCTTGTGTGCTGTTGAGTCCTAAGGGTCGCAGTAGTCTGGCTGTCAGTTCTGAGACGCTCCTGACGTATGGTAGTGTGGCTAGTCCTTTTGGTTGTGGCATGTCCTCGTTCCGTGGTCTATCTCTTAGGCATCTGGTGATAAAGTTGCGTGGGTATCATAGCAGAGGCAGTTATGCAAAGGTTAGAACATACAGCCCTACCACAAATCCAACCCAAACTCTGGATCAGATACGTCGATGACACCTTTGTAATCATCAAAAACACAAATAGAAAAAACACACCGAATCATCAACGCCACACTCACAGGAATACAATTCACGAGAGAAGAGGAAAAGGATAGCCAACTCCCATTCCTAGACGTGTTAGTAGAGAGAACACCCAACGGAGAATTCACCACAAGGGTACACAGGAAACCAACACACACAGACCAAGTCCTAAACTATGAAAGTAACCACCCCAACACACACAAACGAAGCTGCATCAGGTCACTATTCAAAAGAGCCACAACACACTGCAGTACACCAGAACTGCGAAAAGAGGAAGAGGAACACCTATACAAGGTATTCGCCAAAAACGGATACCCACACAACTTTATCACCAGATGCCTAAGAGATAGACCACGGAACGAGGACATGCCACAACCAAAAGGACTAGCCACGCTACCATACGTCAGGAGCGTCTCAGAACTGACAGCCAGACTACTGCGACCCTTAGGAATCATAACAGCACACAAGCCAACTTCCACACTCAGACAACAACTCACTAGAACAAAGGACCCGATAGCCAGCACGAGCCAAACTAACGTAGTTTACAAAATACCATGCAAGGACTGCACAAAACACTATATAGGACAAACAGGAAGACAGCTAACAATCCGCATCCATGAACATCAGCTAGCCACAAAACGACACGACCAGCTATCCCTAGTAGCCATACACTCAGACAACCAGGAACATGAATTTGACTGGGAAAACACTACCATCGTAGGACAAGCCAGACAGAGAACAGCCAGGGAATTCCTAGAGGCATGGCATTCATCCACAAACTCCATTAACAGACACATGGACCTGGACCCCATATACAAACCACTACAGCTGAAACTGACACCCGGAAGCGGCAAGAACATCCATCAACAGGCACATCGACCTGGACCCCACATACAAACTACTACAGCTGAAACCGACACCCGGAAGCGACAAGAACAAACCACTATAAATACCAGAAGAAACATCAAAGCAGCGCTTCACAGGAGGCTCCAATAGCACTGATGATGTTCCCTAGCCAGGGAACGAAACGTTTGCAGCAAAAACTTTAGTGTAACTATCACTAGAACGTGGAAATATTTTTGTAATATTTCTAGCCTTTTACCAATTTTGTAGGAAGGAAATTTATAGTGATTGGTGATGGTGCTTTCTAGGTTCAGTTGGTAAAGAGTTAACTTTTAACACTATGAAATGGATTTGGAACATTAACTTTTTAAATTAAGATATTAAGATATTTGGTAGAATATAGCCATTGGAATCTGAGAAATTGTTTACGGACGTCTTCGGAAGGGTCTCTGGACTTGAAATGTTAACTGTGGTTTCTCTCAATGATACAGCCAAACCTGCTGATTTTCTCCAGCAATTTCTGGGAATTTATTGTGTGTGAAATTTGTTTACAATTGTGATGTTACATTTGGCTTCTTGAATAGCTTCCAAATTCATATCTGCAAAATCATTCAGACTGCCTATTTCCATATCTGTAATCTATTATCACATCCAAGACAGCCTGCTTCCTGGATGGGACCATGACATATTGCTCTAGGAAGCTATCTAGGAATGCACTGTATGAATTCATTGTCAGAGATACCCTTTCCAACTTAAGGAACCCAATCAACGTGAAGGTCAAAGTCACCTGTATTCGTTGCTCTTTTTTTTACATGCTATAACTTGTTGATTCTTACTCTTTCCTACAGTGTAACTACTGTTTAGGGGCCTATGCACTTTTGCTCATACAGTTTCCTTTCTTTTCTTGTTATTTACCTTCATTCAAATGAGCTATACATAGTCTGAGCCTAGATCATCTCTCCTTCATTACACCCTTATTAACAGGGCTGCCCCACCACCTTTTCCTTTCATCTTATATTTCCAAAAGGTCAAACATTGCTGAATATTAAGTACTCAGTTCTGATTTCCTTGTAACCATGTCTCCATTACTGTTATAAGCTCATATGCAGTTCCCTCGATTTCCCCTGTCAGTTAGTTAATTTTCATGCATGAAGATGCAAAGCCTTTAGTCTTGTCTCTCTGCCATTTTAAATCACCCTAGCTCTCTCTGTACTGTGGCCTTATTTGCCTCTTTCTTTGATTACATTTTTTTTTAATATTGCTTTGATCCTTGTATCTTTGATCCAAATCTGTTTGAAAGAGCTGAACTCAATGTATGAAGAAAGTGACTGCAGTTGGTTTCAAAGTAGCATTTGACTAAGTGACAGGAGCGAGATCCTCCTGACTGAGGACAAAGAGACAGGAGGTAGACAGCATTTATGCATGTAATGGATTTTTATTCAAGCAAAAGCCAGTTAATGCATTGAGCGGGCCAAAGGATCTTCCTGATTCTGGCTTCAATATGAGAGCACAATCATTCCCTTAACCTTCAGCTCAGATCAGATGAATAACACACTGATTCTTTGTACACTGTTACAATTATCATACACAAGTGGTTACTGTGCCTTTCACTTCCCCTCTATGGGAAGAATCCAGTAAATCATCTGACCAATGATGGGCATTCCAAAGTCAACCCTAGGTTCCCTCAGACTTTTAACAATTATTGTTATCTCTAGGCCTTGGGATCTTTCTATGTTGCACTCCAAAGTTATTGGCTGGTTTTTTTGGGTCCTGTCCCTAGTTTGCTTATCTCTGAGGACTGCTTGAATTCTATTGCTCATTGTACTTGCTATCTCCATGAATTTTTTTTCACGTTTTATATAAAAGACAGTAGATTCTGTTATAAAATTCATAATATTAAACTTTTGTAATTACTCCTACTGTTAATACACTTTAGCTAATGTGACAAGATATACCAGGCATCTCTTATGTTTTCCCTTCGTGCATTTGTTATAAATTTTTATCCCTGTGATTATTTAAAGAATGTTTAACTAGAACCTATTAATATTGTAAGTAATTTAAAAGCAACAGCTAATTTCAGCGAAATATCTTTAACTACTGTTTTTATGGCTGAACACATACTTTCCTTAAGACTGGAATTAATTACTTACTGTGGTTTAAATGATCTTTCAAAGTTTTTATGAGTTAAAGTTCTATTATTTCTTCTTTGTTGTTACAAATCTTCAAATTGTTCATCGTTGAATCTCTTTATTGCATTGCCTTTTGCTGCCTTTGGAATCCTGTCATTCAGATTGTTTTCTTTTGCCTCGGAATGACCCCCTTCTCAAAAGGTGCTTTTTAAGAAAACTTAAAGTGCTGAAGTAGGCTTTTTGAATTTTGTCAGTTTGGTGTCTCTTAAAAATAGCCAGTTCAAGCAGGCGTTTCTTTAAATTCCAGCCATTTTATGTCTCTTTAAAAGAAGGACAGCTCCAACAAGGGAAATCTGGGAAAAATCTCTCCAATGCTTGGAGTCTTCTTTACAATTCTTTGATAGGCTGTGGGTAATGCTGTCTCAGCCAACATTTGTTACCTATCTTCAATTGCCTTTGAGATTGATAATAAAATAAAATGGTTGTTAATGTAACAGGATAACCACCTCAGTCCAAGGACAATGCTGCTGGAATTCCTTAGAGTAACTTCCTAGCCCAGCCATTTACATCATAATCTTCCCTGTGTTTTAATGGCAGAAATGGAATGTTGCTGATTATTACAAAAGGCTTAACACCATTCAAGTTAAAACAGCCCTCTTGAGTGACACATCATCCACCAACTTAAAACTTCCTCCAATACTGATACACAGTGGTAGCAATATGTACGTTCTAGAAGGTGCAATGCAGTAACTCACCAATGTTCCATTGACAGCACCTTGTAAACTCTCAACCTCTACCATCTTGAAAGACAAGGCAGCAGAAACATGATATCATCACAACCTATACATATCCCTCCAAGCTACATATTATCCTGACTTAGAACTATATTGATGCATGGTTACTGTTGCTACGTCAAAATCCAGGAACTCTCTTCCACTCAGCATTTTCAGAATACCTATTCGAGTGATTGTGACAGCTCAAGAAGGCAGCTCAAGGACAATTAGATGTGCAACGAATGCTGACAATGTACTTGCCAGCAATGCTTCCATGCTGTGAAAGATTAAGAGTAAGCTAAAGAAAGATGAGAATTTCTGGATCCAGCAATTGTGTCTTTGCCATACCCTCATTGTGATTGAGCACCCCCGCCCTATTGAATGGCTGGCAATCTTCCATCTCTCCTGTTTCTACTTTAATCTTTATTATCCTTCCCTCCTGCCCAGTATGTCTCCTAATCTTCTGTTCCTGGTGCTTATAATCTCATCTGTACCCCAAACATCAATATTTCACCCTCCATCCCTTAGAATCTTGAACAACATCTAATCCATGCCTCTGATCTTGCCAACTGTTGAGGAATAGTCACCAGACCTGAGATGTTAACTTTGATTTCTCTTCACAGGTGCTGCCAGACCTGATAAGCTTTTCCAGCAACTTCTATTTTTGTTTCTAACTCACAGCATCCACAGTTCTTTCAGTTTTTATTTAACATTTTAATTACAGTTTATTATTGTGATAATTATTATTCCACAGGAGATAGGCATCCTTGTCTCCAGACAATTGGGAGACTTGGTAAAGCTTATATTATGATAATGAGCTCCATCTTTCACAGTTATACTACAACATTAGAACATAGAATAGTACAACTTGGAAATAAGCCCTTTGCCCCCCTCCTTCCCCCCAGTCTCTGCCAATCATGATCAGTCTAAACTAATCCCATCTGCCTCCACTTGGTCAGTCTATTCTTGCCTGCTCATGTATCTGTCTAAATGTTTCTCAAACATTGCTATCATACCTACATCTACCACCATCCCTAGCAATGTACTCCATGTACCTACCACTCTGTAAAAATTCCACCAATTTTCCTGTTGTCTGCAAACTTACTAAGCAGCTCACCTACATTTTCATCTAAATTATTTACATATATTACAAATAACAGAGATTCCATCACTTATCCTTGTAGAACACCACTGGTCACAGACCTCCAAATCAGAAAAACACCCATTCACAACTACTCTTGTCGTCTATGGACAAGCCAATCTTGTATCCAACTTACTATGGATTCCATGTGACTGAATCTTCTGGACTAGCCTATCACGAGGGAGCTTGTCAAATGCTTTAGTGAAGTTCATACAGATAACATCCACTTCCCTATCTTCAATCATCTACATCACTTCCTCAAAACACTCAATCAAATTTGTGAGACCCCTCCCCTATATAAACCATACTAGCTATCCCTAATAAGTCCATTCTTTTCCAAATAAGTCCTGTCCCTAAGATGTTTCTCTGATAAATTTCCTCATGACTGATTTTAAGGCTCTACATAAACAAAGGAGCCTTAAATCTATTTTTGTCTATTCTCCAGTCTTTTAGAATCTCACTGGTGGCTAAAGAGGATATAAAGATCTTTAAGGCCCTTCCCTCAGTACTCAGGATAAATCCCATCAGAGCCTGGAAGCTTATTAATCTCAATGTTTTCCAATGTTGCAAAAAGTTTCTGAGCTTTTTATTCTACCATTTAAGATGATTGAAAAGTCAATGTGCACAAGATGAGTAGATTTCCAGTTGATTCAAATTCTCATTGTATTTCTGATAGGTTGGACCAGACTTTAATAAGGAAGATGCATTTAATGAGCTGAAACTAATTGCATCTGATCCAGATGAGACACACCTATTCCAGGTCGACAACTATAGTGCTTTAGATAGTCTCCTGACGAATCTAGAGAAAAATATTGTTGGAATTGAAGGTATATTTATCTATTTCAGTTCTTAATCTTGAGCACAATTGTTTCAAATATTCACAATATCGACTGAAGTGTAATATGGTACATAGATGACAATGACATAAGAAGAGCTATTTGTATATGAAACATGTATTAAGATGAAGTTGAAAAGTAATCTCCTGGTTTGCTTTCACATCTTCTTCAGAGTTAGTGTGTACGATGACGCTATTTCCTGCCTTCCCATTTTGTACCATTATTCCTATTTGCCTTAATTAGATTTATTTCTGTTAAAACACTGCAGAGTACAAGATAAGATATATATGTTTAAAATCATGTAATGTGATTTTAATATCGTTCATGATCTTTGGGAGTTTGCAGTGGCAGCTAAATCTGGTCTCCTCCTGTGGATAGTGCAAGCCACACAGAATGGTTGTGATGAGTTTGTAGGTGGTAATTCCAACCTCCTGCTTCTATTTACATTTGGGATGCTTGTTTGACATGCAATGGAGAATGTGTCCAGAAAAATCTGGTAGTGTTAGACTGTGCCCTAGCTTTACTGATTGAGTCTTTATGATTCACGGAGGGATCTGCTTCAGTAGTCAGTCATTGAGTTAGAAAGTGGATTAGAAAGGAAACTGGGCTAGAGAAACTGACTGCTGCTTCTATGAACAATCAAAGTTTATTACTAATGCAAAGCTATGTTTAGTATCTTGACACTTTTTTTTTGTCCTGTACACAAATTGCAGGACAAATCTAACCCAGTCTCTTACCTCCCAATCAATCTACTCTTTACCAACATTATGGTGAATAGAGTCAGCAATAATCTGCTAATTCAGATCAGCTGGCTACTGATCTCATTTCAATATTGGTTCAAATATGGATCATAGAGAGAAATTCCAGAGTTGGGTGAGAGTAACATCCGTTGACAACAAGGCTGCATTCGACTGAATATGGCATCAAGGAGCCAAAGAGAAAATGGAGTCAATGGAAATCAGTGGAAAACGTTCACTGGTTGGAGTCATAGCTGGCGCGTAGGAAGATTGTTGTGATTATTGGAGATTAGCCATCTCTGCACCAAGTGCTTGGATGTGCACAGCTGCAGCAATACTAAATAAGCTTGGTGCCACCGATGAGAAAACAGCTTGCTTAGTACAACAAATCTGCAAGCATTCGGTCCCTTCACCACCAATTCATAATAGCAGCTATGGTACCATCCAAAAGATGTACAAAGAACAAAGAGTATTTACAGCCCATGCACAGGCACTTCGGCCCTCCAAGCCTGAGCCGATCCAAATCTACTGTCTAAACCTGTCCCCCAATTCCTAAGCATCTGGATCCCTTTGCTCCCCACCTACTCATGCATCTGTCCAGACGCATCTGAAATGAATCTACCATGCCTGCCCCTACCATCTCTGCTGACAAAGAGTTCCAGATGCCCACCACCCTCTGTGTGAAGTATTTGCCGCGTGTATCCCCCTTAAACTTTCCACCTCTCACCTTCAAAGCGTGACCTCTCGTTATTGAATCCTTCACCCTGGGGAAAAAGTTTGTCTCTATCCACCCTGTCTATACCTTTCATGATTGTGTAGACCTCAATCGGGGGAGGGGGAAAGAAGGCTGGGGGGTAGAAAACTCCCAATAAAGTGACTGCACCTTCCCTGTTTCTGACATCCACCATACTGACTCTGTAGACAAACCCTCCTCGACGACCTCCCTTTCTTCAGCTGTGATACTATTCCTCATTAGCAATGCCACTCCACCCCCCCCCACCCCCCCACCCCCAATTCTTTTTACCACCCCCCAATTCCTTTTGAAACATCTCAACCCTGGAACAACCAACAACCATTCCTGCCACTGTGATATCCAAGTCTCCGTAATAGCCACAACATCATTGTTCCAAATACTGATCCATGCTCTGAGTTCATCACTCTTATTCCTGATACTTCTTGCATTGAAGTGGACACACTTAACCCATCACACTGACTTCACCTTTGCACTTTTAAGTGGCTATCCTGCCTCACAGACTCTCTGCACTCTTTATCTGGCTTTTCGCTACTTACTCCAACATCTGATCTGTACCTCAGATTCCCCCCCCCCGCCAGTCTAATTTAAAAGTTCCTGAAGAACTCTTGTGAACCTCCCGCCCAGGATATTGGTGCCCCTCCAGGTGTAACCTGTCCTTCTTGTACAGGACCCACCTTTCCCTGAAGGTAGCCCAAAGGTCCATATATCTGAAGCTTCCCCTCCCACACACCAGTCCTGTAGCCACTTGTTCATCTGCACTCGCTCTGTATTCCTAGCCTCACTAGCACATGGCACCAGTAGCAATCCTGAGATTACTACTCTGCTCGTCCTGCTTTCTAGCTTCCAACCTAATCTTGATCAGAGGCCAATGGACAGAAAAGTGGCAGACTGAGTTTTTCTTGGATAAATGAGAGGGGTTACACTTTGGTAAGAGAAACCAGGGCAGGACTTACATGGTTCATAGTTGGGACCTGAGGAGTAGTATTGAATAGAGAGACCTAGTGTTCAGTTCCTTGGAAGTGGCATCACAGGGTGTTGAAGAAAGCCTGTGGCCTGTTAGCTTTCATTGGTCAGGGCATTGAATATTTGAATTGGGATGTCATGTTGCAGCTGTAGAAGACATCGAGGCCACTTTTGGAATACTGTGTCCAGTTCTGGTCACCCTGCTATAGGAAGGATATTACTAAATTGGTAACAGGTACGAAGAGGATTTACAAGGGTGTTACTGTGACTATAGAGTTTGAGTTATCTTGCAAAGCTGGAGAGGCTTGGAATTTTTTTTTCCCCCTGGAGAATAGGAGGCTGAGGGGTGATCTTATAGCGGTTTATAAAATTGATGGCATTGGTAAGGTGAATAGCAAAGGTCTTTTCCCTGGGGTAGGGATTTCAAAATTAGAGGCCGTCGGGGTCTGATAGACAGCAACCTGTCCACAGATATCATCCTGAGAGAGAGAGAAAGGAAACTGAAAGTAATTGAGTCACAGAGCATGGATACAGACCTTTTGGTCCAATTCATCCACACTAACCAGGTTACCTAAACTGAACTAGTCCCATTTGCCTGTGTTTGGCCCATATCCCTTTTTACCTCTCCAAATGTCTCTGAAGTATTGTCTTTGTCATGCCTTTACCACTTCCTTTGGCAGCTCATTCTATATACTCACCACGCTGTGTGAAAAGTTTCCCCTTGTGTCCCTTTTAATTAATTCCCCTCTCATCTTAAACCTATGTCTTCTAGTTTTGGACTCCTCTACCCTCTACTGGTTATTCACCTTATCTATTCCCATCCTCATTTTATGAACCTCTATGCAATCACCCCTCAGCCTCCGACACTCCAAGAATAAATGATTCCATGGATTGCCATGCTGAATTGCCACATAGTGTCCAGGGATGTGCAGGCTATGTGAATTAGCCACAGGAAATGTGGGGTTCGAGGATGTAATGGGCTACTGATTGTTCTCTTCATAAGTAATGCTTGCCAGGTCTGATATAGTTGTAAAGTCATTATTTGCTGCTCACATTCACTGTTTACTGTTGTCAATTTATTCATTAATTCTCCAGGTACCCAAGGTGTAAACATCAGTGCATTTCAGATGGAACTGGCCCAAGCTGGATTTAGTG
Source organism: Hemiscyllium ocellatum (assembly GCF_020745735.1). Lineage (NCBI taxonomy): Eukaryota > Metazoa > Chordata > Chondrichthyes > Orectolobiformes > Hemiscylliidae > Hemiscyllium > Hemiscyllium ocellatum. Next base: position 223,267 of record NC_083431.1, on the reverse strand, counting down.
CAGATTACACTGATGTGAGATTTGTAGACTTTTTATGAAACCTGTGATTATTGATTTATTTTTATTTTAAGGAAAAATCATGCATTTTAATTATAAAAATGGGACAGTGCCAGAACACTGCTATCCACTAATACAGATTTCAATCACCCACTGCCTCAAATACTTTTACAACCTTTCCCTGAACCTAACCTTAATCCTAGCCCTAACCCTATCGGTCTGTGCCCCTGAGTCAATCTGTTTCATCACTTATGCAAATTGAGGAAAACAACACTTTCCTTTGTGTAGCTTGAACCTATGTTTACCCACTTAGAGTTTGTGACTGTTTCAAACATGTTGGCAGTGTGTAATGTAATGAACAGATATTTGTTTTCTTGCATTTGGACAGAACTATGCAAAAGACAAAATATGTTTTGAAATAAATGTTTGTTTTTGCTGACCTGTTGATTTTAACTGCAAAAGCAACTAAATTTACACAATCAGCATACAAGCAAATAATATTTGGCAACATGGCCTTAATCAACATCTTCAGGTACGGCCACAACAATTATTTTTAGCATATGAAGTTCTCTGTGGCCTCTTACTGCATTTCAGCACATTGAAATGTCCAGTGATATAAGTCTGTACAAATCTCCATCATATCTTTCCACTGCAGTAGTCTTTGTTGCTCCTTCTAAGATTCCTTTTGGAATTCCCTTCATCTTTAATGCCTAATTTAACCCCCTGATTTAAATCCCGAGATTGCTACAGACTGCAATCATGCTGTTACAATGATTTGTGGCACAAGTGGAATTGGCCACATATTTTCTACCCATTTTTAACAAAATTCATGCTACACATTTTTTTCAAAAGAAAATGAGCCTTACTGCAATCAAACAAAGTGACTTTTTTCTCCTTGTATGGCTATTGTACCAATTCATGGGAAAACAAACAAATTAATGTTTTTATTCTCAAGAATAACCAAGTGATTATCCTGGCTAACTCCTCTGGAGTAAATAATTATTATGATCCTTACAGGGCAACATTTTACTTGGTGCTGTAGGAGCATATGACTGGAGTGGAGGAGTAATAATGTATAACCAAGAAACAGGAGCACTTTTTCTAAATGAATCTAAAGGAACACTCGAAGCAGCTTACAGTTACCTTGGTATGTTTTATCCTAACCTTGTAAAGTTTCTTTATGAAGCTATTAGAAATTTTACAAATGTCAATACTGTAAACAAGTACTGGATCTGACCCAATTGTATTCATATTAAATGTACCTATATCTTCAAATGAAATTGATCTAAAACTTTGGATAGAGGTATAACCTTCTCTGAGCTGCTGTTATTCTTTTTATACTTTAGAACTTAGGAGCAAGAGTAGGGCACATAACCCTTCAAATTGTTCGTTCAGTCATATCATGGTGAATTTGGTTATAGTGTCAGCTCCATATTCCTGTCAGCACCTGCGACTCTTGACTTTATTTTTCTTTCCTTGCTCTTTTGAAAACCAAAAAAATCAACAGCAAACAACAGGAATATTTGCAACTGATGCCTTCAGTGAATCTGGTGCAGAGAATGTAAGACCGTAAAAGGTATCTAATGTGTTTGACAACAAAATCATATCTTCAGCATTTTCTACCTATCTGTAATTCTGTATCATCCACATAAGGGTTAACTCTAAATGTATATAGCCATTTTAAATTAACAATCATTATTTTGTGTATCTGCAAAACTAATATAATTCTATAATTCTGAAAGATGGTATCATAATAAATCAAAAGCTGTTTTATCTTTACTATATAAACCTTTAAGGAGAAAGTGAGGACTGCAGATGCTGGAGATCAGAGCTGAAAATGTGTTGCTGGAAAAGCGCAGCAGGTCAGGCAGCATCCAAGGAGCAGGAGATTTGACGTTTCGGGCATAAGCCCTTCTTCAGGAATGAGGAAAGTGTGTAGAACGACACGAGGAGGTTGAACAGTTCATCCACTTTACCAACACCTTCCACCCTGACCTCAAATTCGCCAGGACCGTCTCAGACTCCTCCCTCCCCTTCCTAGACCTTTCCGTTTCTATCTCGGGCGACTGAATCAACATGGACATTTACTATAAACCGACTGACTCCCAAAGCTACCTAGATTACACCCCCTCCCACCCCACCCCCTGTAAAAACGCCATCCCATATTCCCAATTCCTTTGTCTCCACCGCATCTGCTCCAAGGAGGACAGTTCCAATACCGTACAACCCAGATGGCCTCCTTCTTCAAAGACCGCAATTTCCCCCCAGACGTGATCGACGATGCCCTCCACCGCATCTCCTTCACTCCCTGCTCCTCCACCCTTGAGCCCCGTCCCTCCAACTGCCACCAGGACAGAACCTCACTGGTTCTCACCTACCACCCCACCAACCTCCATATACAGCGTATCATCCGCCATCATTTCTGCCAGCTCCAAATGGACTCCACCACCAGGGATATATTTCCCTCCCCTCCCCTATCAGCGTTCCGAAAAGACCGCTCCCTCTGTGACTCCCTCGTCAGGCCCATACCCCCCCACCAGCCCAACCTCCATTCCTGGCACCTTCCCCTGCAACTGCAAGAAATGCAAAACTTGCGCCTACACCTCCTCCCTTACTTCTCTCCAAGGCCCCAAGGGATCCTTCCATATCCGCCACAAATTCACCTGCACCTCCGCACACATCATCTATTGCATTGGCTGCACCCAACGTGGCCTCCTCTATATTGGGGAGACAGGCCGCCTACTTGCGGAACGTTTCAGAGAACACCTCTGGGACACCCAGACCAACCAACCAACCCAACCACCCTGTGGCTCAACACTTCAACTCCCCCTCCCACTCCACCAAGGACACGCAGGTCCTTGGACTCCTCCATCACCATACCATAACAACACAACGGTTGGAGGAAGAGCGCCTCATCTTCCGCCTAGGAACCCTCCAACCACAAGGGATGAACTCCGATTTCTCCAGTTTCCTCATTTCCCCTCCCCCCACCTTGTCTCAGTCAAATCCCTCGAACTCAGCACCGCCTTCCTAACCTGCAATCTTCTTCCTGACCTCTCCACCCCCACCCCACTCCAGCCTATCACCCTCACCTTGACCTCCTTCCACCTATTGCATCTCCGATGCCCCTCCCCCAAGCCCCTCCTCCCTACCTTTTATCTTAGCCTGCTGGACACACTTTCCTCATTCCTGAAGAAGGGCTTATGCCCGAAACGTCGAATCTCCTGTTCCTTGGATGCTGCCTGACCTGCTGCGCTTTTCCAGCAACACATTTTCAGTATATAAATCTTTATCCTTTCAAGGAAGGTGGATAGATTGTGTTTAGTGAGAGAGACTGTAAAGGAAGGCTGCCCCATTAGTAGTTATGAAAGGAGTGAAGATTGTATCAAATTGAATGAACAGCTGCATAATTTTGCAAAGATGAGAGGCAGGTCAGAAAACGAGACAGAATGACTAGTGATGAAGGACAAATTAGAGTGCAAGAGAAAGCTAGCTGGAAATATCAAAGCAGATAGCGAGAGCTTCTCGAGGTATTTAACATGGAAAAGAGTAAGTAAAGTCAACATCAAGAAAGTACATCTGGGGAATTAATAATGGCATATTACAGATGATTTGAATAAATTATTTTGCATCTGTCTTCACCACTGGAGTTCTAAAGGGTGCTGGAGTTTTTAGAAGAGGTAACAGAAAGGTTTCACTATGGTAATACTGTTGATATGGTGCAGAAGGATTTCAAAAGGCATTTGATATAGTGCCACACAAAGTTAAGGAAAATCCCAAAGCCTTTTATTCATATACAAGGAGCAAGAGGGAACTAGAGAAAGCTTTGCTCCATTCAGGGACAAAGGAGAAAAGTTATACGTGGAGTCAGGGAAAATGCGTGAGATTCTTAATGAGTACTTTGCATCGGTATTCACCAAGGAGAGGGACATGACAGATGTTAAGGTTAGGGCTAGATCTTTGATTACTTGAGGTCAAGTTGGCATAAGGAAGGAGGAAGTTCAAAGTTTGTGCGAAGATTTGTAGCTCGGGTGCTTGTTGTAGTAGTTCTGTTCGCCGAGCTGGAAGTTTTAGTTGCAAACGTTTCATCCCCTGGCTAGGAGACATCATCAGTGCTGTGGAGCCTCCTGCGAAGCGCTTCTTTGATGTTTCTTCCGGTATTTATAGTGGTCTGTCCTTGCCGCTTCCGGGTGTCAGTTTCAGCTGTCCGCTGTAGTGGTTGGTATATTGGGTCCAGGTCGATGTGTTTGTTGATGGAGTTTGTGGATGAATGCCATGCCTCTAGGAATTCCCTGGCTGTTCTCTGTCTAGCTTGCCCTATGATAGTAGTGTTTTCCCAGTCGAATTCATGTTGCTTGTTGTCTGAGTGTGTGGCTACTAGGGATAGCTGGTCGTGTCGTTTCGTGGCTAGTTGGTGTTCATGTATGCGGATTGTTAGCTGTCTTCCTGTTTGTCCTATATAGTGTTTTGTGCAGTCCTTGCATGGTATTTTATAAGCTACATTAGTTTTGCTCATGTTGGGTATTGGCTCCTTTGTTCTAGTAAGTTGTTGTTGTCTGAGCGTGGCTGTTGGTTTGTGTGCCATTATGAGTCCTAAGGGTCGCAGTAGTCTGGCTGTCAGTTCTGAAACGCCCCTGATGTAAGGTAGTGTGGCTAGTCCTTTTGGTTGTGGCATGTCCTCGTTCCGTGGTCTATCTCTTGGGCATCTGTTGATAAAGTTGCGCGGGTATCCGTTTTTGGCGAATACCTTGTATAGGTGTTCCTCTTCCTCTTTTCACAGTTCTGGTGTACTGCAGTGTGTTGTAGCTCTTTTGAATAGTGTCCTGATGCAGCTTCGTTTGTGTGTGTTGGGGTGGTTACTTTCAAAGAAACATCAAAGAAGCGCTTCGCAGGAGGCTCCACAGCACTGATGATGTCTCCTAGCCAGGGGATGAAACGTTTGCAACTAAAACTTCCAGCTCGGCGAACAGAACCACTAGAAGGAGGAAGTGTTGGGTATCAAAAAGGCATTAAGATGGACAAGTTCCCAGGTCTGGATAGGATCTATCCCAGGTTACCAAGGGGAGCAAGAGAGGAAATAACTAGGGGCTTAATAGATATCTTTACAACATCCGTGAACGTGGGTGAGGTCCCAGACGACTGGAGAATTGCTAATGTTGTCCCCTTGTTTCAGAAGAGTAACAGGGTTAATCCAGGTAAGCAAGCAAGCCTACATCCATAATCCAAGTAATTATAGACTGATGAACCTGCCAACAGCAGGAGGGAAGCTGCTGGAGAAGATACTGAGGGATAGGATCCATTCCTATTTGGAAGAAAATGGGCTTATCAGTGATTGGCAATATGGTTTTATGCAGGGAAGGTCACGTCCCACCAACTTAATAGAATTTTTTGAGGAAGTGACCAAGTTGATTGAGGGAAAGGCTGTGGATGTCATATACATACATAGACTTCATTAAAGCATTTGATAAGGTTCCCATGGTAGGCTGATGGAGAAAGTGAAGTTGTATGGGGACAAGGGTGCACTAGCTAGATAGGTAGAGAACTGACTGGACAATAGGCGACAGTGAGGCATTATGGGTGTATGTGAGAAATGAGAAGGATGCAGTTACATTGGTGGAGCTACATTACAGGCCTCCCAACAGTGAGCGGGAGGTAGAAGAACAAATAGGTAAACAGATTATGGAAAGATATAGAGGCAACAGAGTGGTGGTGATGGGAGATTTTAACTTTTCCAACATTGACTGGGATACACTTAATGTGAGAGGTCTGGATGGGGCAGAATTTGTAAGGAGCATCTAGGAAAGTTTTCTAGAGCAGTATGTCAATAGTCCTACAAGGGAAGGGGGCCATATTGGACCTGGTGTTGGGGAATGAGCCAGACCAGGTGATAGAAGTTGCAGTGGGGGGATTTCTTTGGGAATTGTGACCATAATTCTGTAAGTTTTAGAGTACTCATAGACAAAGATGAGAGTGGCTTAACGGGATGAGTACTAAAACTGGGCCAAGGCCAGATATCTCCCCCAACAGTACAACCGACCTACTTTTAATCCTTGTACTGACTGCATTTGACCAGCAAAGGCTTCAGGGCTATGGATCCCTAGACTCTGGTAGCACTGAGCACCTGACTAAATGTGGCACTAGCCTCTGACAAAACAATCTCCCTTGACTCTAATGAAGGACATTGTGCTGAAATCTTCTGTTAGATTTCCATCTGCAAATTATAAATGTGTCAAAGTGTAGCAATGTTTATCAAAGTGTTTGAACCTTCACAATTTCTTTCTAAAATTTGAAATCTTTACTTATATTTATGATCTACACATTCATCTTTTTATGTCTTCTAGAATATATCCAACCAGTACCTGTCAAGTGTGAACTGCCTTTTGTAGCAGCTATTTTACATTCTGTCCTTTTTTTCAGTCCCATAAAGGGTTTTAACTAGTGTTCATGTAGCATTTGTGATAAAGGATTTCCAACTGAAATGCTAATTTCCCACTTCTCTTTTCAGATACTGATGAATCTACTATGTAAACCATGAAACCATATAGTTCTAACACTTGCTGTTTTTAATGTAGATTGGCAGTGTTTCCTGTTTCATTTACTACCTCTGTAGATCTGTAATGGTTCTCTCTTTCCAGGGTACAGTGTAGCTTCAGTAAAGGGAATGAATGGGCAGCACTTGTACATTGCTGGAGCCCCTCGGCATAGCCAGACTGGACAAGTACTTGTATTTCAAGCGGGAACTTCTGTCAAAATAAAGCAACATCTTGCAGGAAAGCAGGTCAGTTCATAATTGGAGCTGAAGTTCAACATTGACAAAGCATTGTTTGCTACAAAATTAAATGCTTAGTTGCTGATTAAATTTCCAAATCAATGAATTTAAGAAGTTGTAGAATAAAATTCAAGAATGGAATTTTTCTGTTTCAGCTGGGATCATACTTTGGTTCAGAGCTGTGCTCTCTGGATATAAACAATGATAATGTGACAGATTATCTTCTTGTCGGTGCTCCATTCTTTCATGTACAAGGTGAAGAGGGCATGGTTTATGTCTACCAGCTCAATGACAAGGTATGGAAGGGGGGCTGGTCCTCCTAAGCATGTACATTTGGACCAAGGACAGCTGGATTGCTGCTCTAGTGAATTTTGTAATGTTTTGGAGTAGTGCTTTCTGGAGGACAGCCTATATTTCTCTGAAAGTTTAAACAGTAAGAATGAAATTTCTGCACAGAGCTCTGAGGTCAAAGGATACTTGGATGAAGTTCTGTAGAGGAGAAATTTAAAAATATGCAGAGAGGGGGTGGAGAGATTTCCTCTAGAAATTTATAAAATAATGACAGGTATGGATAGGTTAATGGTGGTTGTCTTTTCCCTGGGATGGGGGATTTCAAGACTAGGGGCACATTTTTAAGGGGAGAGGAGGGATTAATAGTTTTTTTTAATAGAGGGTGGCTTGCATGTGGAATAAATTTGCTGAGGAATTAGTGGATATGGGTGCAAATAAATCTGTATGGACCATGCCAGACCCTCTCAAAACATTTCAAGAAGGTAGCCTAGACCTTTACTTTTCCAGTTGTTTTAAACAGGTGTATAGTGGATATTCCAGGAGTGCAGCTGGCCCAACCATTCCGTTTTAAACAAAACAATTTATTTATACACGAACAGAAGACAACCAAATTTAGAATAACATAACTATTTCAAAACCCGATCGACTCTATCACAACCTAATGATGTTGTTCCAAATACTTAGAACATCTCCAGGAACACCCCCTTGGCAAAAAAAAATGCTAAAATGAAACACAGGCACTTACAGGAGAGATGCCAGCGAGACAGAGGATCAGCAATGGAACTGCTTCTTTGGGTGCCCAGTGGCCTCTGTGTTTCCAACTAAAACTTGACCAGCAGCTGCACAAGCACGGGCGGGGTGGTGGCTCAGTGGTAAGCACTGCTGCCTCACAGTGCCAGAGACCCGGGTTCAATTCCCATCTCGGGCAACTGTCTGTGTGGAGTTTGCACATTCTCCCCGTGTCTGCGTGGGTTTCCTCCGGGTGCTCCGGTTTCCTCCCACAGTCCAAAAATGTGCCAGTTAGGTGAATTGGCCATGCTAAATTGCCTGTAGTGTTAGGAGAAGGGGTAAATGTAAGGGAATGGGTCTGGGTGGTATGCTGTTCAGCAGGTCGGTGTGAACTTGTTGGACTGAAGGGCCTGTTTCCACACAGTAAGTAATCTATCCAAAAGTAATCTAAAACAGCTTGCTAAAACCAAGCCAAACCCTGAAGTGGGAGAACTACCCACTCCCCTTTCATTATACAAGTGTTTCAAAAAAGCACAAAAGCTTTCTCAAGTTGATATTTCGAAACATATTGGAACCTCTCTTTTTATGACCTCTCTGAGAGAAAAACTAAGGACAGAATAGCCTTGTTAAAGGAGCAACATTGTCACAATGTTTAAAAGACATTTAGAGAAGTACATGAATGGAAAAGGTTTGGATCAAGAGCAGATAGGTGGGACTTATTTAGTTTGGGATTATGTTTGGCATGGACTGGTTAGACTGAAGGGTCTGTTTCTGTGCTGTATGACTCTATGATTTATGAGTAGAATTATTTGGGTTCAGTAACCTTCCCCTTTCCTATTTCTTATGCTTTAAGATAAAGACAACCAAAGACTATTATCAAATCAACACCTTTTTTAATTTATTAAAGGTATTTCACTTAACTCAGAAGCATCGGCATAATGATGGAATGTCCTATTAATGCCAATGTGTTGCAGCCACTTATAAAAATAGTATGATTTCTTATCCTTACATTGTTTGGGGTTCACTCACAGCACTAACCTTCTGTGGGCGTAGAGATAGTGGGAAGGAATAGTGCAGGAGCAGATTTCTTGGGCTTTGGAGAATAGGACCTCATGGCTCCTGATGGATGTCAGTGGCTTAAATTCATGAATTAAACCATGAGAACATCGGGGAAGAGGGTTTCCATTTACAAAATCTACTTAGGCCTACCCTTGCATCCTTGAGGGTTGTACAAATGACCATGCCTCCTGTTTGGCTTTCAGACAAGAAGCTGAAAGTTGGCCCTCTTTCACCTATTGAAATGATTCCACAGGCCTATGCAATCAAATGTGAAGAAAGTCGATCCTAGTTAGTTCTCTAGAAATTGAAAGCATTGAAAACTCTACATTTCCTGACCTTGGTCCATGGGAGCTTGTCATTCTTTGGATACCTCAGCAGTCCCTGAAGTACTGGACAGATCTTCAAGAACTTGACATTTCTTGGCTACTGGGAACTCCCTGGAAATCTAGGCGTAATGAGTTTTCATTGGGATGCTGATCATTCCCTGGTATAGGGATCATGAAACTTAGCTCTATATAATTTTTCCAAGACCACTTTTAGAGTCCATGAAAATATATAAAATGTGCAAGATGCATTGCTGATTTTTGGCTGAAAATAAAAGGGCTCTATGCAATCTGTTGAACAGTGAACTGTTAATAGCAGTGGTTCCAGATTTCCTTGCTATATTTATTATGTTTTTATTACTTTATTGAACAGAATACATTTGAAGAGAAGGACAATTTGACAGGAATATCAAGTTATACCAATGCCAGATTTGGAGTTGCCATTGCAAACATAGGTGACATCAATATGGATGGATACAATGATGTAGCTATTGGAGCTCCTCTGGAAGAAGACCATAGAGGCAGTATCTATATATTTAATGGACATAAGGATGGTATTCACAAGGCTCATTCCCAGGTAGGGTTAGCTGCAGAAACGCCATGGTACCTGGTACAGTCCAAGCTCTCCTGACATTTTTTTTTGTGATCATGTTGTATTGCAGTCGCCTCTTTAACTTAAAACACAATAATACTGTGAACAGGAGTGATCCTCAAAGTTAGCAGTAAACATTGACTTAGATTTCACCAGTGAAAACATTAGCATGCATAAACCAAAATAACTTGTTGAATTGTTCTGAAATTGGCACAGAAGTTTAAGGAGAAAGCGAGGACTGCAGATTCTGGAGATCAGAGCTGAAAATGTGTTGATGGAAAAGCACAGCAGGTCAGGCAGCATCCAAGGAACAGGAGAATCAACATTTCGGGCATAAGCCCTTCTTCAGGAATCCCGAAATGTCGATTCTCCTGTTCCTTGGATGCTGCCTGACCTGTTGTGCTTTTCCAGCAACACATTTTCAGCACAGAAGTTTAAGGACCACAGCAGAATAAACAGAAAAGTATTGTTAAAGTTGAGACTACTTTATTTCTGCTATTCATGACTGCCTAGCAATCAATCAGACTCATCATTTGTGTTTCCTTTCACTGAGTTACAAGGTAGAAACCTTAATCTGCTCCAGTCCTTCCAGATGATGCATAGATAGTGGAAAGCTGGTTCCGATTCTTCCAGCAAGTCCTCTCTAACTTGATTGTTATACTGTATGGTGCTGTGCCTTTATTCTGCTAACGGTCTGTGTCCCCTGCCTCTGCCAAATTAGTTTTAACTCCTTCCAACAGCGCCAGCAAACTCTTGCCTTTCTACTTCAGCTGTTTCTGTCTTCCTCTTAGTCTCTCTAAATCTATGTGTCTCTGTAATCTAGAAAAAAAAGTGGCCCTCCTTTGTGTCAAGCTGTGAAAACAGACACCTGATTTTCTATAGGATTTGGTTGCAGATCATAATGTCCCTGTTTCCACTGAAAGTTAGTGTTGCCATAGTCTACATACTCTGGAAATGATTTGGAGATGCCTGTGTTGGACTGGGTTGTACAAAGTTAAAAATCACACAACACCAGGTTGTAGTCCAGCAGGTTTACTTGGAAGCACACTAGCTTTCAGAGCACCGCTCCTTCATCAGGTGGTAGTGGAGGGCTCAATCCAAACACACAGAATTTATAGCAAAAATTTATAGTGTGATGTAACTGAAATTATACATTGAAAAATTGATTGTTAAGCCTTTCATCTGTTAGAATATCGTGATAGTTTCACTTCTTGCATTCTTAGGTTAGCTGTAATAATTGATGTTAGTTAGACAGGATGTTGAAGGTGTTAGCCCTCTGTGTTCTCTGTCTATGCCATGATGTTTAGATTGATTCTAATCTAAAAAGAGAGAGAACTGAGTTTTACATGAATTCATGCAGTTTTTGAGCAAAGTACAATGTAACCCTGCAAGTACAAATTCATCCCATAAAACATGTGTGCATGTGTGTCTGTGTGTGTCTGTGTTGCAATGGTGGTCACCTGTAATGTGACATGAACCCAAGTTCCCGGTTGAGGCCCTCCCTATGGGTAAAAAGTGAGGACTGCAGATGCTGGAGATCAGAGCTGAAAATGTGTTGCTGGAAGAGCGCAGCAGGTCAGGCAGCATCCAAAGAGCAGGAGAATCGATGTTTCGGGCATGGGCCTTCGAAGGGCTCATGCCCGAAACGTCAATCCTCCCTATGGGTACTGAACTTAGCTATCAGCCTCTGCTCGGCCACTTTTCGCTGCTACCTGTCCCGAAGTCCACCTTGGAGGATGGTCACCTGAAGGTCCGAGGTCGAATGGCCTGGACCACTGAAGTGTTCCCCAACTGGGAGGGAACATTCCTGTCTGTTGTGCTGTGCCCATTCCTCTATTGTCGTAGCCTTTGCTCGGTTTCCTCAATGTACCGTGCCTCTGGGCATCCTTGCCTGCAACGTATAAGATAGACAACGTTGGCTGAATCACGTGAGTACCTGCCATGTACAAGGTGGGAGGTGTCCCCATGCATAATGGTGGTACATATGTCCACACTCTGACACATCTTGCAGCGCCTACCGTGACAGGATTGTATGGAGTTGTCCTGAGAGCCGGGCAGCTTGCTACAAACAACGATCTGTTTGAGGTTTGGCAGTTGTTTAAAGGCAAGTAGTGGAGGTGTGGGGAAGGTCTTGGCGAGGTGCTCATCCTCATTGATAATGTGTTGCAGGTCACGAAGAACATGGCGTAATTTTTCAGCCCCTGAGAAATACTGAACAACAAAGGGTACCCTGTCGGTTGCAGCATGTGTCTGTCTCCTGAGGAGGTCATTACAGTTCCTTGCTGTGGCACGTCGAAACTGACAGTCAATGAGTTGGGCATCGTACCCTGTTCTTGTGAGGGCATCCCTGAGTACATCCAGGTGTCCGTCATGTCCAGGTGTCCTCATCTGAGCAGATCTGGTGTACGCATAGGGCTTATCCATAGGGGATGGCTGTTTTAATATATTTTTGGTAGAAGCTGGAGAAGTGTAGCATTGTGAGGTTGTCTGTGGCTTTGCAGTCGTGTGGTGCTGGCGTGTCCGTCCTTGATGGAGATGCATGTGTCCAAGAATGAGACAGATAGTCGAGAGTAGTCCATGGTGAGTTTGACGGTGGGATGAAACTTGTTGATGTCACTGTGTAGTTTTATCAGTGACTCCTTGCCATGGGTCCAGAGGAAGAAAATGTCGTCAATGTACCTGATGTACAATGTTGGTTGGAGATCCTGCATAGAGAAGAAGTCTTGTTCGAACCTATGCATAAAAATGTTGGCATTTGAGGTGCAAATTTGGTCCCCATGGCTGTTCCGTGTGTCTGGATGAAAAATTGGTTGTCAAAGGTGATGACGTGATCAAGGATAAAACGGATGAGTTGTAGGATGGTATTTGGAGATTGGCAGTTGTTGATGTTGAGTACTGAGGCTGTTGCCGTGATGCCATCATTGTGGGGGATGCTGGTGTAGAATGCAGAAATGTCTATTGTGACGAAGAATGTTCCCATTTTGACTGGTCCGTGGGTGCGGAGTTTCTGTAAGAAATCTGTAGTGTTGTGACAGAAGCTAGAGATCCCCTGTATGATAGGTTTCAAGATGCCTTCCACATAACCGGAGAGATTCTCACATAGGGTCCCATTGCCCGACACAATGGGATGTCCCGGTGTGTTGGCTTTGTGTACCTTTTGGAAGGCAGTAGAAGTCACCTACACGAGAATTATGTGGGATGAGGGTGCGTAGGGAACTCTGAAGGACTGGATCCAAAGTTCTGATCAGTGTTTAATTCACGGGTGTGTTCTTTGGTCAGATCAAGGTGGACTTCGGGACAGTCAGCAGAGAAAAGTGGCCAAGCAGAGGCTGATAGCTAAGTTCGGTTCCCATAGGGAGGGCCTCAACCGGGAGCTTGGGTTCGTGTTACATTACAGGTGACCACCATTGCACCACACTCTCTCTCTCTCTCTCTCTCTCTCTCTCTCTCTCTCTCTCTCTCTCTCTCTCTCTCACTCACTCACTCACTCACTCACTCACTCTGACTGAAGACACTGTACACACACACACACACACACACACTCTCACACTCTCACACTCTCACACTCTCACACTCTCACACTCTCACACTCTCAACCCCAACCCAGACAGAGACACAGACTGACAAAGACCAACATGCACACATACATTTTGTGGGGTGAATTTGTACTTGCAGGGTTACATTGTACTTTGCTTAAAAATTGCATGAATTCATGTAAAACTCCGTTATCTCTTTTTTTAGATTAGAATCAATCTAAACATCATGGCATAGACAGAGAATACAGGGGGGCCAATACCTTCAACATATTGTCTAGCTATCACCATTGTTAACGGCTAACCTGAGAATGCAACTTTTTAAAAAAAGGTTTTGTGATTTACACTTGAAAGAAGTGAAACTATCACTGTATTCCAACAGATGAAAGGCTTAACAGACAATCAATTTTTCAATGTATAATTTCAGTTACAATCACACTGTACATTTTTTGCTATAAATTCTGTGTTAGGATTGAGCCCTCCACTACCACCTGATGAAGGAGCGTCGCTCCGAAAGCTAGTGTGCTTCCAATTAAACCTGTTGGACTATAACCTAGCGTTGTGTGATTTTTTTGACTTTACTCTGTAAATGATATGTTAAAAGAAATCATCTAATTTGTTGACACTTCTGACAATTTAATCTTTAAATTGTTTAGCGAATAAGTGGGAAGGATGTTCTGCTTGAACCCTTATACTTTGGACAATCAGTGGCTGGTTCTTCTGATGTTGATACTGATGGGATTCTTGACATAACAGTTGGTGCACAAGACAATGTTGTTGTGCTCAGGTATGTAGCCATATATAATACAACATCTTGTTCTAACAGACCGTTTAATTGTCTTAATGTATTTTTGTTATATAACACTGATCAGAACTATTTAGAAAGGAAAAAAAGATTAAAAGCCTTTGGCAAATGCAAATATTATTCTAACATAATTAGAAGGGCACAACATTTTAACATGAAATGGAGAGTATTGTAATGTTAGAGGCTTCCACCTTTAATATTAGAGCCATAAGATAGTATATTGAGACCAGGATTATAATGTTAGAGATATTGCATTATCAAGTTGGAGGTTTAGCACTGTAACATTTGGCGCATAGCACCATAATATTAGCCTCACAGCCCTGTATGCCTATTTATATTTACTGCTTTCATCTATTCATTAATTTGTTTGCCAATATAAATATTTTTCCTCCTTTACCTGTAATTTCGCGCCGATGACCTGGTCCTAATCTTCCTGAGATATACAAATAATAAATGTGGTGTGCATAACATTGTCTTAGATTTGGGAGCAACTAGGAAAGAAATATAATTTACAGAGTAATTTATGTTGTGGAGGAAATTTATGAAGCCCTGCAGACAGACCTGTACTTATAGGAGCCACAAATAGGTTCAGTTGAACATGTTATGTCTGGCATTCAGTCTGGCCCCTTTCTAAAGAAACAGGTTTTAAATTTGAGTTAATGTTTTGGATCCAGTGACCCCCTTTCAGAACAGTTCTAAAGAAGGGTTGCTGATCCAAAACGTTAACTCTGTTTTCTCTGCAGAGATGCTGACAGACCTCCTGAGATTTTCCAGCTATTTCTGTTTTTGTTTCTGCTTTCCAGCTTTTACAGCTCTTTTTTGGTTTTTAAATTTAGATTTTAAATTTGCGTGATTTTAACAAGTAATGATGTTTTTAACAAACAATGATCATTCTTTACAGCTCAAGACCAGTTATTAACATTGGGATCCATGTTGCATTTTTTCCGAAGCTGGTGCCTTTGTCCTTCACAACTTCCCATGAGCAAGAGAAAATTATCCAAGCTTCCGTGTGTTTTACTGCTCAATCAAAATTTGCATCATTAGGTAATGCCTCAATGATAGTAAAATGTCAGCCTCATCATTATCTAGTATTCTAACATATCTCATTGTAGCCAAAGAATCACTTACAATAGTTTCACTTGTTTGCTCTTATGCTGTTACTTCTGGTATTCCATTGATCAATTGTTGGTCCCTTCCTATTTCTCTGTCCATTGGCAACATCTTTAATAGGCATAATGTTTGTTTTCACATGTGCACTGATGATAATCAGCTCTATCTCACCATGACTTCGCTTGACTCGTGTGTTATTGCTTAGCCAACCTCCAACAATGGATGAACAGAAATTTCTTGCAGTTAACTCTTAGGAAAATTCATCATAGAGTCATAGAGTCATGCAGCATAGAAACAGATCCTTCGGTCCAACTTGTCCATGCCGACAAGGTATCACAAACTTGACTAGTTCAATTTGCCTGTATTTGGACCATATCCCGCTAAATTTTTTCTATTCCTGTACCTTTCCAATACAAACTATTTGTATCTACTGCTTCCTCTGACAGCTCTTTCCATATACTCCCAACCCCTTGTATGAAAAGATTCTCCCTCAGTTCCCTTTTAAACCTTTCCCCTCTCACCTTAAACTCATGCCCTTTTAGTTTTGAACGTCCCCAACCTAGGAAAAAGACCTTTGGCTATTCATCGTATCCATGTTCCTCATGATTTCATAAACCTCGATAAACCCCTCAGCCTCCAATGTTCTGGGGAAATTGGATGAGAAGTTAGGAGGCAAAGTTAGTAAGTTTGCAGCTGACACCAAAATTAATGGTATAGTGGATGGTGAAGAGGGCTTTGTAAGATTACAAAGAGGTCTTAATCAATTGGGTCAATGGATTGAGGAATGGCAGATGGAGTATAATTTGAATAAATGTGAGGTATTGTCTTTTGGTAAAACAAACAAAGGCAGTACTAATATAATTAATGGTAGGGCCCTGGGTAATGTTGTACAACAGAGACCTAGGGGTTCAGGTACATAGTTCTTTTGAAATTTGCATCACAGATAGACAGGATGGTTAAAAAGGCATTTAGCATACTTGCCTTCATTGCTCAGACCTTTTAAATATAGTAGTTGGGGGCACGTTATGTTGAGGTTTGATAGGACATTGGTGAGGCCTCTTTTGGCACTGTGTGTAGTTCTGCTTGTCCTGAAATTAGAAGAATATTATTAAACCGAAGAGGGTTCAGGAAAGATTTACCAGGATATTGCCAGGAATGGAGTGTTTGAGATATAAAAACAGACTGGAAAGATTGGAACTTGTTTTACAGGAAGGTTGGAAGTTGAGGGGTGACCTTATTAAGGCTTATCTTAGCACCTCACCATTTTATAAGATGAACGAGAAGGATAATTTCCCGAGGGTGGGGAAAGTTCAAAACTAGGCATATTTTTAAGGTTAGAGGAGAAAGAATTAAAGAAATGAGGAGCAACTTTTTTACAGTGGTTCACAAGTTTTGAGAAGATTTGTAGGTCAGGTTGAGGTTCTGGATGTAGATTTGCTCATTGAGCTGAAAGGTTCATGTGTGCAATGAACTTTCAGAAAATGATGGATGCAGGCACAGTTACAATATTTAAAAGACATTTAAATATGTTCATGAATAGGAAAGGTTTAGAGATATGAGCTAAGAGCAGGAAGATGGGACTAACTTAGTTTGGGAACATTGACAGTGTGTATTGTTTAGACCAAGAGTTTGTTTCCATACTGTACGACTCTATAAACTAAAATAGTCCCAATCTATCCAGCCTGTCCTTCTAACTCAAACCTTCTAATCCTGGCAACATTCTTGTAACTTACCTGCACCCTTTCTAGTTTGTTGTAAATTCCCTATTACTGTTTGACCTCCCTTAAATGCATTAAGTCTCATTTTCATTAGAGTTGAACCTCATCTGCCACTTTCCTACCCACTCTGTCAACCCATCGGTACAATTTTGCAGCTTAAACCCATCTCTCCACTATTCAAAACATGGCCAATTTTTGAATCATCTATAAATTGTGCTCCCACACATTCAAATCCAAATTGTTAATGTCTGAAACAAGTGGCAGGCACCCAATACAGCTCTGTGGAACACCACTTAGAACATAGAGCAGTACCAGAGGAAGGATCTTTCAGCTCACAATGTTGTGCCAAACATGATACCAAACTAAACTAAATCCTTCTGTCTGCCTTAGGTCCATATCCCTCCACTCCTTGCATATCCATGTGGCTTATCTAAAAGTCCCTTAGATGTATCTGTCTCCCTCACCACCCCAGCAGCATGTTCCAGATTCCTACCACTCTGTTTTTAAAAAAAACTCACCCTTCACATCTTTGAACTTTTCTCCTCACCTTAAAAAATGTCACTTATTATTAGACCTTTCTAACAACTCTATCTATACATCTCATTAATTTTTAAACTTCTATCAAGTCTCCCTTCAGTGTCCAGCACTCCAGAGAAAACAATCCAAGTTTTTCTAGTCTCTCTTTATAGCTCATACCCTCTAATCCAGGCAGCATTCTGGTAAACCTCTTCTGCACCCTCACCAAAGCCTCCACATCCTCCCTGGTTCTGGTAACGTGTCAACCAGAATTGAACGCAATAATCTAAATGTGGCCTAACTAAAGTCTTATAAAGCTGCATCATGACATCATGACACTTGTACTCCATTCCCCAATCAATAAAGGAAAGCATGCCATAGCCTTTTATACCATCCTATCTACTCGGGTGGCCACTTTCGGGGAGCTATGGACTTGAACCCAAGATCCATGTGTACATCAATGCTGTTTGAGGTCCTGTCATTAACTCGATACTTTTCCTGAACATCAGATCTCTCAAAGTGCAGCACCACACACTTGCCTGGATTAAACTCCATCTGCCATTTCTCTGCCAATATCTGCAACTGATCTATATCCTGCTGTATCCTTTAACAAAATTCTACACTGTCTAGAACTCCACCGATCTTTGTATAATCTGCAAACACACTAACCCTCCCATCTACATTTTCATCCAAGTCATTTAAATGTATTTATCACAAACAGCAGAGGTCCCATTACAGGATCCCTGCAGAACACCACTAGTTATAGACCTCCAGCCTGAAATACATCCTTCCATCACTTCATTCTGCCTTCTATGGCCAAGCCATTTTAATCTTCTGGCTGAGCCTACCTTGAGGGATCTTCTCAAAAGCCTTACTAAAATTCATATAGACAACATCCACTCCTCTATCCTCATTGAATTTTGAGGAGGTAACCAAGGTATTCAATCAGGTTAGTAAGATGTGACCTGTCATGCATAAAGACATGCTGACTGTCCCTAATTCGGCCATGCTTTTCCAAATGCACATAAATTATATGTCCGATTTTAGCTTCCTAAACCTGACATATGCTGCTTTTTTTCTCTTTTGACTAAATTCACAAGCTCCCTTGTTATCCAAAAGTTCCTTAACTTGCCATCCTTGTCCTTTCTCCTTACTGGAACTTGCCGGTCCTGAACGCTCATCAGCAGGTCTTCAAACAATTCCTACATATTAAATGTGGACTTGCCTGATAACAGCTCCTCTCAATTGACACTCCCTAGCTCATACCTAATACTGATGTAATTTGCTCTTTTCCCAATTTATTATCTTCCCGCAAGATCCTGACTTATCCTTATTCCTCGCTCTCATAAAACTTAAGGAGTTGCAATCACTGTTTCCAAAATGCTGAAAGGTCAATAACCTGGCTAATACAATATCTGGTATGGCCACTCTTCTGGTTGAACTATCCACACACTGTTTAAAGAAACCCTCTTGGGTGTACTTAGTAAATTCTGCCCCTTCTAAGCCTCTTGCTCTAAGGGAGTTCCAGTCAATATTGGGGAAGTTCCTCAATGTCTTATGGGCTGTTGGGGGCCTATAATATAATTCCATCACTGTCATTGCACCCATCTTATTTTAGAGCTCTACCCATATTGCCTCAGTGGATGAGCTCTCCGGCATGTCTTCTAAGTGCAGATAAAGAACAAAGAAAATTACAGTATAGGAACAGGCCCTTCAGCCCTCCGAGACTGGCTGACCTACATCCTCTATCTAAACCTGAACAAAGAAAATTTACAGCACAGGAACAGGTCCTTCAGCCCTCCAAGCCTGAGCCGATCCAAATCTATTGTCTAAACCTGTCGCCCAATTCCTAAGCATCTGTATCCCTCTGCTCCCCACCTACTCCTGCATCTGTCCGGATGCATCTTAACTGAATTTACCATGCCTGCCTCTATCACCTATGCTGGCAATGCATTCTAGACCTACCATCCTCTGTGTAAAGTACTTGCTGTGTGTATCCCCCTTAAACTTTCCACCTCTCACCTTGAATCCCTCTCATTTTTGAATCCTTCACCCTCGGAAAAAACTTATCTTTACCCACCCTGTCTATACCCTTCATGATTTTGTAGACCTCAACCAGGCCCCCCCTCAATCTCCTTTTTTCTAATGAAAACAAACCTAACCTACTTCACCTCTCTTCATAGCTCACACCTTCCATACCAGGCAACATCCAAGTAAACCTTCTCTGCACCCTCTCCAAAGTGCCCACGACCTTTTGGTGTTGTGGCAACTAGAACTGTCCACAGTAGTCTAAATGCGACTGAACCAATGTCTTGCACAATTTTAACATGACTTGCCAGCTCTTATACTCAATACCCCATCCAATAAGGAAAGCATACTATATGAATTCTTGACCCTTCTGTCCATCTGTGCAGCAACTTTCAGGGTACAATGGACCTGCACTCCCAGAACTCTCTGCCCATCAACTTTTCCCAAGGCTCTTCTGTTCATTGTATAATTCGCTCGAGAATTAGTCTAGCCTAAATGCATCACCTCACATTTGTCTGGATTGAAATCCATTTGCCACTTTTCCGCCCAACTCTCCAGTTTACCTGTATCTTCCTGTATTCTTTGACAGTCCCTAATGCTGCCTATTTTCTAAGGATCTGTATCCCTTTGCTCCCTGCCCATTCATGTATCTGTCTAGATACATCTTAAATGATGCTATAATTTCCGCCACTATCATCTCTGCTGGCAACACGTCTCAGGCACCCACTACCCTCTGTGTGAAGAAATTTCCACACAAAACTGCCCTAAACTTTTTCCCCCTCACTTTGAACTGTGACTCCTCGTAATTAAGTCCTCTACTCTGGGGGGAAAATGTTTTTTGCTATCCACCCTGTCTACACGTCTCATGATTTTGTAGGCCTCAATCAGGTTCCCCCTAACCTTTGTCTTTCCAATGAAAATAATCCTAATCTACTCAACCTCTCCTCATAGCTAGCACCCTCCGTACCAGACAACATTCTGGCAAACATCCTCTGCACTCTACAAAGCATCCACATCCTTTTGGTAATGTGGCTACCATAACTGTATGCAGTATTCCAAATGTGGCCGAACCAAAATCTTATGCAATTGTAACATGAGCTGCCAACTCTTGTACTCAATACCCTGTCCGATGAACGAAAGCGTGCTGTATGCCTTATTGACCACTCTACTGACCTGTGTTGCCACCTTTTAGGGAATAATGGACCTGAACACCTAGGTCTCTCTGTACATCAATTTTCCCCAGGACTTTTCCAATTACTGTATAGTTTGCTCTAGAATTGGACCTTCCCAAATGCATCACCTCGCCTCACATTTGTCCAGATTGAACTGCATCTGCCATTTCTCTGCCCAACTCTCCAATCGATCTATATTCTGCTGTATTCTCTGACAGTCCCCTTCATTATCTGCTACTCCACCAATCTTTGTGTCTCAGATACAGACACATAGATGGATTAATTCCGGGAAAGGTAAAAGAGGTAGGCAGCTAGTGTAGGAGTCTTTTGTGGCTATAAACATTTCAAACAGATATGCTGTTTTGGAAATGTAGGGGGTGATGGATTCTCAGGGGAACGTAGTACGATCAGCCAAGTTTCTGGTATTGAGACTGGCTCCAATGCAACAAGGGGTACGTCGGGTTCCAAGAGGTCAATTGTGTTAGGGGATCCACTAGTCTGAGGTACAGACAGACGTTTCTGTGGCCAGCAGCGAAAAATCAGAATGGTGTTGCTTCCCTGGTGCCAGGATCAAGGATGTCTCAGAGAGGGTGCAGAATGTTCTGATGGGGGAGAGGATCCAGCAAGAGGTCATTGGTTCTAATGTGGACAATGACATAGGAAGGGAAAAGGTTGAGATTTTGAAAGGAGATTACAGAGAGTTAGGCAGGAATTTAAAAAGGAGGTCCTTGAGAGTAGTCCTATCTGGATTACTCCTGGTGCTACGAGCTAGCGAGGGTAGTGGGTACCTGGGACGCGTTGCCAGCAGAGGAGGATAGAGCAGATGAATGCATGGCTGAGGAACTGGTGTATGGGAGAAGGATTCACATTTTTGGATCATTGGAATCTCTTTTGGGGTAGAAGTGACCTGTACAAGGAGGACGGATTGCACCTATATTGGAAGGGGTCTAATATACTGGCATGGAAATTTGCTAGAGCTGCTCGGGAGGATTTAAACTAGCAAGGTGGTGGGGTGGGACCCAGGGAGATGGTGAGGAAAGAGATCAATCTGAGACTGGTACAGTTGAGAACAGAAGCGAGTCAAACAATCGGGGCAGGCAGGGACAAGGTAGGACTAATAAACTAAACTGCATTTATTTCAATGCAAGGGGCCTAACAGCGAAGGCAGATGAACTCAGGGCATGGTTAAGAACATGGGACTGGGATATCATGGCAATTACAGAAACATAGCTCAGGGATGGGCAGGATTGTCAGCTTAATGTTGCATTTGTATCCTGGAACATGATGGATAGAAAGGGAGGCAAGTGAGGAGGGGGAGTGGCGTTTTTGATAAGGGATAGCATTAAAGCAGTGCTGAGGGAGGATATTCCTGGAAATACATCCAGGGAAGTTATTTGGGTGGAACTGAGAAATAAGAAAGGGATGTTCACCTGATTGGAATTGTATTTTAGACCTCCTAATAGTCAGAGGGAAATTGAGAAACGAACTTGTAAGGAGATCTCAGCTATCTGTAAGAATAATAGGGTGGTTATGGTCGGGGATTTTAACTTTCCAAACATAGAGAGGGACTGCCATAGTGTTCAGGGTTTAGATGGAGAGGAATTTAAGTGTGTCCAAGAAACTTTTCTGATTCAGTATGTGGATGTACCTACTAGAGAAGGTGCAAAACTTGACCTACTCTTGGGAAATAAGGCAGGGCAGGTGACTGAGGTGTCAGTGGGGGAGCATTTTGGGACCAGCGACCATAATTCTATTAGTTTCAAAATAGTGAATGGAATAGGATAGACCAGATCTAAAAGTTGAAGTTGTAAATTGGAGAAAGGCCAATTTTGACGGTATTAGGCAAAAACTTTCGAAAGCTGATTGGGAGCAGACTTTCGCAGGTAAAGGGACGTCTGGAAAATGGGAAGTCTGCAGAAATGAGATAACGAGAATCCAGAGAAAGTATATTCCTGTCGGTGTGAAAGGAAAGGCTAATAGGTATAGGGAATTCTGGATAACTAAAGAAATTTGAGAGTTTGGTTAAGAAAAAGCAGGAAGCTTATGTCAGGTATAGATAGGATAGATCGAGTGAATCCTTAGTGTATTCAGGCAGTAGGAGTATACTTAAGAGGGAAATCAGGAGAGCAAGAAGGGGACATGAGATAGCGTTGACAAATAGAATTAAGGACAATTCAAAGGGTTTTTACAAATACATTAAGGACTGTAGGGAATCTAATCTAAATCTAAAACAAAAGATAACTAGGAAGAGAATCGGGCCTCCCAAAGATCAGCAAGGCGGCCTTTGTGTGGAGCCACAGAAAATGAGTGAGATACTAAACAAGTATTTTACATCAGTATTTACTATGGAGAAGGATATGGAAGATATAGACTGAAGGGATTGCTGGGCCTCTTGCTGAGATATTTATATTTAAAATCTGATTGAAGATTTGTAGCTCGGGTATCCGTTGTTGTGGTTCTGCTCGCCGAGCTGGAAGTTTTTGCTGCAAACGTTTCGTTCCCTGGCTAGGGAACATCATCAGTGCTGTTGGAGCCTCGTGTGAAGCGCTGCTTTGATGTTTCTTCCGGTATTTATATTGGTTTGTTCTTGCCGCTTCCGGGTGTCAGTTTCAGCTGCAGTGATTTGTATGTGGGGTCCAGGTCGATGTGTCTGTTGATGGAGTTTGGGGATGAATGCCATGCTTCTAGGAATTCTCTGGCTGTTCTCTGTCTGGCTTGTCCTATGATAGTGGTGTTTTCCCAGTCAAATTCATGTTGCTGGTTGTCTGAGTGTATGGCTACTAGAGATAGCTGGTCGTGTCGTTTTGTGGCTAGCTGATGTTCATGGATGCGGATTGTTAGCTGTCTTCCTGTTTGTCCTATATAGTGTTTTGTGCAGTCCTTGCATGGTATTTTGTAAACTACGTTAGTTTGGCTCATGCTGGGTATTGGGTCCTTTGTTCTAGTGAGTTGTTGTCTGAGCGTGGATGTCGGCTTGTGTGCTGTTATGAGTCCTAAGGGTCGCAGTAGTCTGGCTGTCAGTTCTGAGACACTCCTGACGTATGGTAGAGTGGCTAGTCCTTTTGGTTGTGGCATGTCCTCGTTCCTCGGTCTATCTCTTAGGCATCTGGTGATAAAGTTGCGTGGGTATCCGTTTTTGGCGAATACCTTGAATAGATGTTCCTCTTCCTCTTTTCGCAGTTCTGGTGTACTGCAGTGTGTTGTGGCCCTTTTGAATAGTGTCCTGATGCAGCTTCGTTTGTGTGTGTTGGGGTGGTTACTTTAATAGTTTAAGACTTGGTCTGTGTGTGTTGGTTTCCTGTGTACCCTTGTGGTGAATTCTCCGTTGGGTGTTCTCTCTACTAACACGTCTAGGAATGGGAGTTGGCTATCCTTTTCCTCTTCTCGTGTGAATCGGATTCCTGTGAGTGTGGCGTTGATGATTCGGTGTGTTTTTTCTATATCTGTGTTTTTGATGATTACAAAGGTGTCATCAACATATCTGATCCAGAGTTTGGGTTGGATTTGTGGTATGGCTGTATGTTCTAACCTTTGCATAACTGCCTCTGCTATGAGTCCCGAGATTGGTGATCCCATGGGTGTTCCGTTGATTTGTTCGTATATCTGATTGTTGAATGTAAAGTGTGTGGTGAGGCACAGGTCCAGTAGTTTAAGTATGCCGTCCTTGTTGATAGGTTCGGCCTCCTGTGTTCTGTTATGTATGTCCAGTAGGTTGGCTATTGTTTCCCTGGCTAGGGTTTTGTCAATTGAAGTGAACAGTGCCGTCACGTCGAATGATACCATGATTTCTTCTTTGTCTATGTGTGTATTCCTGACGACGTCCAAGAATTCCTGTGTTGATTGTATGGAGTGTTTGGATCCGCTGACTAGGTGTTTCAGTTTTTGTTGTAGTTCTTTGGCCAGTTTGTATGCTGGTGTCCCTGGTAGTGATACTATGGGTCTGAGTGGGATGTCTGGTTTGTGTACTTTGGGTAGTCCATAGAATCTGGGGGTGTTGTTGCTTTCAGGTTTCATTCTTTGCTGGTCCGCTTTGGTTATCTGTCCGTTTTTTTGTAGATTCCTTAGTGTGTTGTTTATTCTATTGGTGAGTTGTGGTGTGGGGTCGGAATCCTTCATTTGGTAGGTGTTGGTGTCTGCGAGTAGTTGTTGTGCTTTACTGATGTAGTCTGATTTATCTAGGATGACCGTCATTCTGCCTTTATCTGCCGGTAGTATGATTATGTTTTTGTCATTTTTCAGTGCTTTCAGTGCTTCCCTCTCCTTGGTGTTGAGGTTATGTGTTTGTCGTTTTCTTATCATCATGGGTACTACCGTTTGTCTCACTGTTTGTGATCCCTGCGGAACTCCACTTGTAACTGGGCTCCAGGCTGAATATTTACCATCTACCACCACTCTCTGACTTCGACCGGTTAGCCAGTTTTCTATCCAATTGGCCAAATTTCCCTCTATCCCATGCCTCCTGACTTTCCGCATAAGCCTACCATGGGGAACCTTATCAAATGCCTTACTAAAATCCATGTACACTACAACCACTGCTCTACCCTCATCCACATGCTTGGTCACCTCCTCAAAGAATTCAATAAGACTTGTAAGGCAAGACCTACCCTTCACAAATCCGTGCTGGCTGTCCCTAATCAAGCAGTGCCTTTCCAGATACTCAAATCCTGTCTCTCAGTACCCTTTCCATTACTTTGCCTACCACAGAAGTAAGACTAACTGGCCTGTAATTCCCGGGGTTATCCCTATTCCCTTTTTTGAACAGGGGCACAACATTCGCTACTCTCCAGTCCCCTGATACCACCCCCGTTGACGGTGAAGACGAAAAGATCATTGCCAACGGTCCTGCAATTTCCTCTCTTGCTTCCCACATAATCCTAGGATATATCCCGTCAGGCCCGGGGGACTTGTCTATCCTCAAGTTGTTCAAAATGTCCCACACATCTTCCTTCCTAACAAGTATCTCTTCTAGCTTACCAGTCCGTTTCACACTCTCCTCTTCAACAATACGGTCCCTCTCGTTCGTAAATACTGAAGAAAAGTACTCATTCAAGACCTCTCCTATCTCCTCCGACTCAATACACAATCTCCCCCTACTGTCCTTGATCGGACCTACCCTCGTTCTCGTCATTCTCAGGCTTCTCACATACGCATAAAATGCCTTGGGGTTATCCTTGATCCTATCCACCAAGGATTTTTCATGCCCTCTCTTAGCTCTCCTAATCCCTTTCTTCAGGTCCCTTCTGGCTATCCTGTATCCCTCCACTGCTCTGTCTGAACCCTGTTTCCTCAACCTTATGTAAGCCTCCTTCTTCCTCTTTACTAGACATTCAACCTCCCTCGTCAACCAAGGCTCCCTCGCACGACCGTTTCTTTCCTGCCTGATAGGTACATACATATCAAGGACACATCGTATCTGCTCCTTGAAAAAGTTCCACATTTCCACCACATCCTTCCCTGACAGCCTATGCTCCCAACTTATGCTCCTCAAATCCTGTCTTACAGCATCGTAATTTCCCTTCCCCCAGTTGTAAAATCTACCCTGTTGTGCGCATCTATCTCTCTCCATAACCAAGGTGAAAGTCACAGAATTGTGGTCACCATCACCAAAATGTTCACCCACTAACAAGCCCATCACTTGTCCCGGTTCATTACCGAGTACCAAATCCAATATGGCCTCCCTTCTGGTTGGACAATCTACATACTGAGTTAGAAAAGCTTCCTGGACACACTGCACAAACACCGCCCCGTCCAATCTACTTGATCTAAAGAGCTTCCAATCAAAATTTGGGAAGTTGAAGTCGCCCATGACTACGACCCTGTGGCTTCTGCACCTTTCCAAAATCTGTTTCCCAATCTGTTTCTCCACATCTCTGCTGCTATGGGGGGCCTATAGTAAACACCCAACAAGGTGACTGCACCTTTCCTATTTCTGACTTCAGCCCATACTACCTCCAAAGGCAGATCCCCCTCAAACTTCCTTTCTGCAGCCGTTAGACCATTTCTAATTAGCAATGCCACCCCCCCCTCCTTTTTTACCATCCTCCCTAATCTTACTGAAACATCTGTAACCAGGAACCTCCAACAATCATTCCTGTCCCTCATCTATCCACGTTTCCGTGATGGCTACAACATCGTAGTCCCAGGTACCGATCCATGCCTTAAGTTCACCCATCTTATTTCTGATACTCCTTGCGTTGAAGTATACGCACTTGAGCCCATTTCTGTGTCCGCAAGTATTCCCTGTCAGTGCTACCTTCTCCACAGCCTCCCTACATTCTTGGACATCCTGACAAACAGCTAGCTTACTTGCTGGACTACAAGTCCGGATCCCTTCCCCCTGCCAAATTAGTTTAAACCCCCCCGAAGAGTGCTAGCAAACCTACCCCCCAGGATATTGGTGCCCTTCTGGTTCAGATGCAACCCGTCCTGTTTGTACAGGTCCCACCTTCCCCAGAATGCAGTCCAATTGTCCAAATACCTGAAGCCCTCCCTCCTACACCATCCTTGCAGCCACGTGTTCAACTGCACTCTCTCCCTATTCCTTGCCTCACTGTCACGTGGCACCGGCAACAACCCAGAGATGACGACTCTGTCTGTCCTAGCTTTTAGCTTCCAGCCTAACTCCCTGAGCTCTTGAATGACCTCCCCACCCCTCTTCCTACCTATGTTGTTGGTGCCAATGTGTACCACGACTTCTGGCTGCACACCCTCCCCCTTAAGGATTCTGAAGACACGGTCCGAGACGTCTCGGACCCTGGCACCCGGGAGGCAACAAACCATCCGAGAGTCTCGCCCATGTCCACAGAACCGCCTGTCCGTCCCTCTAACTAGAGAGTCTCCTATAACTAGCGCTCTCTTCCTCTCCCCTTTCCCTTCTGAGTCTCAGAGCCAGACCTCACGCCACAGATCCCGTCACTGCAGCTTACACCTGCAAAGCTGTCCCCCCCAACAGTTTCCAAAGCTGTATACTTATTGTTTAGGGGAACGACCACAGGGGAACCCTGCACTGCCTGCTTCTTCCCCTTCCCACCTCTAACTGTTACCCAGCTACCTCTGTTCTCCGGCGTAACTATGTCCCTGTAGCTTCTATCAATCACCCTCTCAGCCTCTCGAATAATCCTCAGTTTATCCAACTCCAGTTCCAGTTCCCTAACTCGTTCGGTGAGGAGCAGGATCTGACTGCATTTCCTGCAAACGAAGTCGGCAGGAGTATCGGTGGTCACCCCTACCTCAAACATCCTGCAGGAGGAACATGCCACTGCCTGCGCTGCCATGACTGTATACTTTGTCTCCAAAACAAGAACACTGAGTCAATAACACTGAGTCGTTTACCTGTGGACTTTAAAGTTAGGTTAGAGGAGGAGGATGGGAGGGAGGCCCTACGAAGTAGGGCCTGGGGTTTAGAACACACCCGCTTAAATACCAATCACTTACCTTCCCGACCAGCTCTGCGCTCCAACCTCACTTCCGCCCAGCTTGCGCCGCTCTCTGCGGTGAAAAGCTGTTGGAGGGAATCCTGAGGGACAGAATGTACATGTATTTGGAAAGGCAAGGACTGATTAAGGATAGTCAACATGGATTTATGCGTGAGAAATCATGTCTCACAAACTTGATTGAGTTTTTTAAGGAAGTAACAAAGAAGATTGAGGTCAAAATGGTAGATGTGACCTATGTGGACTTCACTAAGGCATTCGACAAGGTTCCCCATGGGAGAGTGATTAGCAAGTTTTTTTAAAAGCACGGAGCAGACCCGGAAGCTGGTGTAGCACAAGCTTACCTGGGTAGGTTTTTATTTCCTATAAAGGCGCGCAGGGGAGGAACCCGAGGCAACATGTTTGAGGTAGGGATGCCATATTTGTCCCTGCTGATTACACTTGCAGGAGGTGCACCCATCTCCAGCTCCTCCAAGACCACGTTAGGAAACTGGAGCTGGAGTTGGATGAACTTAGGATCATTCGGGAGGCAGAGGGGGTCATAGATCGGAGCTTTAGGGAAGTAGTAACTCCAAAGATTGCAGACAGATGGGTGACAGTGAGGGGGACTGGGAGGAAGCAGCCAGTGCAGGGACCCCCTGCGGTCGTTCCCCTCAAGAACAAGTATACCGTTTTGATTACTTGTGGGGGGGAACGACTTACGAGGGGTAAGCAATGGGGTTCAGGCCTCTGGCACGGAGCCTGTCCCCGTTGTTCAGACGGGAAGGGTGGAGAAGAGCAGAGCAATAGTTATCGGGGACTCGATAGTTCGGGGCACAGGTGGTTTTGTGGGGGCGAGAGAGACTCACGTTTGGTATGTTGCCTCCCAGGTACAAGGGTATGTGACATCTCTGATCGTGTTTTCTGGGTCCTTAAGGGGGAGGGAGAGCAGCCCGAAGTCGTGGTCCACATTGGCACCAATGACATAACTGGAAGAGGGATGAGGATGTTAGGCAGGCTTTCAGGGAGCTAGGTTGGAAGCTCAGAGCCAGAACACACAGAATTGTTGTCTCTGGTTTGTTACCCGTGCCACGTGATAGGGAGTTGAGGAATAGGGAGAGAGAACATTTAAATGCGTGGCTATAGGGATGGTGCAGGAGGGAGGGATTCCGGTATTTGGATAACTGGGGTTCTTTCTAGGGAAGGTGGGACCTCTATAAACAGGATGGTCTACACCTGAACCTGAGGGGCACCAGTATCCTTTGGGGGGAGGTTTGCTAGTGCTCTTTGAGGGGGTTTAAACTAACTCTGCAGGGGCATGGGAACCTAGACTGTAGCTTTAGGGTGCAGGACCTAGAGTGTAGGGAAGTTAGGAACATGGCATCAATCTCAAAGGAGGGTGCCTGTATACAGGAAGGTGGCTTGAAGTGTGTATACTTCAATGCGAGAAGTATACAAAATAAGGTAGGTAAACTTGCAGCATGGGTTGGTACCTGGGATTTCGATATTGTGGCTATTATGGAGACATGGGTAGAACAGGGACAGGATTGGCTGTTGCAAGTTCCAGGGTTTAAAAGTTTTCGTAGGGTCAGAGGTGGGGGTAAAAGAGGGGAGGTGTGGCATTGCTTGTCAAGGATAGTATTACAGCGGTGGAAAGGACTATGGGTGAAGACTCGCTATCTGAGGTAGTTTGGGCTGAGGTTAGAAATAGGACAGGTGAGGTCACCCTGTTAGGAGTTTTCTACGGGCCTCCTAATAGTCCTAGAGACGTAGAAGAAAGGATTGTGAGGATGATTCAGGAGAAGACTGAAAGTAATAGGGTGGTTATTATGGGGGACTTTAACTTTCCAGATATTGACTGGGAAAGCTATAGCTCAAGTACATTAGATGGGTCGGTGTTTGTCCAATGTGTGCAGGAGGGTTTCCTGACACAATATGTAGACAGGCCAACAAGAGGTGAGGCCATACTGGATTTGGTTCTGAGTAACGAACCAGGCCAGGTGTTAGAATTGGAGGTAGGTGAGCACTTTGGGGACAGTGACTACAATTCGGTGTCTTTTACTCTAGTGATGGAGAGGGATAAGTGTGCACTGCAGGGCAAGAGTTATAGGGGGAAATTATGATGCAGTGAGACATGACTTAGGATGTGTGGCTTGGAAAAGTAGGCTTCAAGGGAAGGGCACAATCAATATGTGGAGCTTGTTCAAGGGTTCATTTCCTGCCTCAGGCGACTGACTATGTGGAGTTTGCACATTCTCCCCGTGTCTGTGTGGGTTTCCTCCGGGTGCTCCGGTTTCCTCCCACAGTCCAAAGATGTGCGGTTCAGGTGAATTGGCCATGCTAAATTGCCTGTAGTGTTAGGTAAGGTGTAAATGTAGGGGTATGGGTTGGTTGCGCTTCGGCGGGTCGGTGTGGACTTGTTGGGCCGAAGGGCCTGTTTCCACACTAAGTAATCTAATCTAATCTAGGTATGTTAGGAATAAAAGAATGACCTAGGGTAGGAATAGGTCCAGTCAAGGATAGTAATGGGAAGTTGTACGTGGAGGCTGAAGAGATTGGAGAGACACTGAATGAATACTTTTTGTCAGTATTCACTCAGGAACAGGACAATGTTGCCGATGTGAATATTGAGTCACAATTAATTAGAATGGATGACTTTGAGGTATGTAGGGAAGAGGAGTTGGAAATTCTGGAAAGAGTGAAAATAGGTAAGTCCCCTGGGCCTGATGGCATTTATCATAGGATTATTTGGGAAGCAAGGGAGGAGATTGCAGAGCCATGGCCTTGATTTTTATGTCCTCGTTGTCTACAGGAATAGTGCCAGATGACTGGAGGATAGCAAATGTGGTTCCCTTGTTCAAGAAGGGGAGTAGGGATAACCCTAGTAACTATAGGCCAGTGAGTCTCACTTCTGTTGTGGGCAAAGTCTTAGAAAGAATTGGAAGGGATAGGATTTATGAACATCTGGATAGGAATAATGTGATCAAGGATAGTCAGCATGGTTTTGTGAAGGGCAGGTCGTGCCTCACAAACCTTATTGAATTCTTTGAGAATGTGACTAAGGAGGTGGACGAGGGTAAAGCGGTAGATGTGGTGTATATGAATTTTAGTAAAGCATTTGATAAGGTTCCCCATGGTAGGCTCTGCAAAAAATACGGAGATATGGCATTGAGGGTGCATTAGAGGTTTGGATTAGGAATTGGCTGGCTGGAAGAAGACAGAGGGTAGTAGTTGATGGTAAAGGCTCATCTTGGAGCGCACTTACTAGCGGTGTTCCGCAAGGATCTGTTTTGGGACCATTGCGATTTGTCATTTTCATAAATGACCTGGAGGAGGGGCTAGAAGGTTGGGTGAGCAAGTTTGCGGATGATACGAAAGTCGGTAGAGTTGTTGACAGTGAGGAAGGATGTGGCAGCTTACAGTGGGATATAGATAAGCTGCAGAGCTGAGCAGAAAGGTGGCAAATGGAGTTCAATGTAGGCAAGTGTGAAGTGATTCACTTTGGTAAGAGTAACAAGAAAATGGGGTACTGGGCTAATGGTCGGATACTTGGTAGTGTGGATGCGCAGAGGGATCTTGGTGTCCATGTACACAGATCTCTGAAAGTTGCCACCCAGGTAAATAGTGCTATGAAGAAGGCATATGGCATACTGGCTTTTATTGGTAGAGGAATTGAGTTCTGGAGTCCTGAGGTCATGTTGCAGTTGTATAAGACTCTGATGCGGCCGCATCTGGAGTATTGTGTGTCGTTTTGGTCGCCATACTATAGGAAGGATATGGAGGCACTGGAACAGGTGCAGAGGAGGTTTACCAGGATGTTGCCTGGTATGGTAGGAAGATTGTATGAGGAAAGGCTGAGGCACTTGGGGCTGCTTTCATTGGAGAAAAGAAGGTTTAGGGGTGACTTGATAGAGGTGTACGAGATGATTAGGGGTTTAGATAGGGTTGACCATGAGAACCTTTTTCCACGTATGGAGTCAGCTATTACGAGGGGGCATAGCTTTAAATTAAGGGGAGGTAGGTATAGGACAGATGTTAGGGGTAGATTCTTTACTCAGTGAGTCGTGAGTTCATGGAATGCCCTGCCTGTAGCAGTGGTGAACTCTCCCTCTTTATGGGCATTTAAACAGGGATTGGATAGGCATATGGAGGATAGTGGGCTAGTGTAGGTTAGGTGGGCTTGGGACGGCGCAACATCAAGGGCCAAAGGGCCTGTACTGCGCCGTATTTTTCTATGTTCTATGTTTTTCTATCTCACGGAATACAGGGAGAACTAGCCATTTGGATACAGAACTGGCTCAAAGGTAGAAGACAGAAGGTGGTGGTGGAGGGTTGTTTTTCAGACTGGAGACCTGTGACCAATGGAGTGCCACAAGGATCGATGCTGGCTCCTCTACGTTTTGTCATTTTACATAAATGATTTGGATGCGAGCATAAGAGGTACAGTTAGTAAGTTTACAGATGACACCAAAATTGGAGGTGTAGTGGACAGGGAAGAGGGTTACCTCAGATTACAACAGGATCTTGACCAGATGGGCCAATGGGCTGAGAAGTGGCAGATGGAATTTAATTCAGATAAATGTGAGGTGCTGCATTTTGGGAAAGCAAATCTTAGCAGGACTTATACACTTAACGGTAAGGTCCTAGGGAGTGTTACTGAACAAAGAGCCCTTGAAGTGCAGGTTCATTGCTCCTTGAAAGTGGAGTCACAGATGGATAGGATAGTGGACAAGGTGTTTGATATGCTTTCTTTTATTGGTCAGTATATTGAGTATAGGAGTTGGGAGTTCATGTTGCAACTGTACAAGCCACTGTTAGAATATTGCATGCAATTCTGGTCTCCTTCCTATCGGAAAGATGTTTTGAAACTTGAAAGG
This sequence comes from Hemiscyllium ocellatum, assembly GCF_020745735.1. Taxonomy (NCBI): domain Eukaryota; kingdom Metazoa; phylum Chordata; class Chondrichthyes; order Orectolobiformes; family Hemiscylliidae; genus Hemiscyllium; species Hemiscyllium ocellatum. The sequence continues at coordinate 190,336 of NC_083431.1, read as the reverse complement.
GTTCAGAAAAGATTTGTAAGGATGTTGCCAGGATTGGATGATTTGAGTAATAGGGAGAGGCTGAACAGGCTAGGGCTGTTTTCCCTGGAGTGTCGGAGGCTGAGGGGTGACCTCATAGAGGTTTATAAGATCATGAGGGGCATGGATGGGATAAATAGACAAAGTCTTTTCCCTGGGGTCGGGAAGTCCAGAACTAGAGGGCATAGGCTTAGGGTGAGAGGGGGAAGTTATAAAAGAGACCTAAGGGTCAACTTTTTCACGCAGAGGGCGGTGCCTGTATGGAATGAGCTGCCAGAGGAAGTGGTGGAAGCTGGTACAACTGCAACATTTAAAAGGCATTTGGATGGGTATATGAATAGGAAGGGTTTTGAGGGATATGGGCCGGGTGCTGGCGGGTGGGACCAGATTGGGTTGGGATATCTGGTCGGCATGGACAGGTTGGACCGAAGGGTCTGTTTCCATGCTGTACATATCTATGACTAATTGCAGGTTCCCTCCCCAAAGCCTATTTTAGAGGGAACATTTCTCATGTGTGTGATGTCCTGTCAAAGGCTTTCTCATGGTCTCTGAGGCAATTGTCCACTCCCGTGACCTGCACGTAGGCCATTGTATCCCTGAGGAGTGCGAGACTCTCCCCGATCTTCCTGTCTGGTACAGCACAGGTTTGGTCAGGGTTAATCACTGATCCCAGAGTAAACCTGACCTGGTTGGCAATGGCCTTGACAAGATTTTGTCATCTACATTTTAAGTGAGATTAGTCGCCAATTTCCACCGTCTTCCCCTTTCTACTTGTAGATGAGGGTGATGCCTTTCCTCATGGTACCTGCCCAAAGCATGCTGACGCACTTCCAGCAGGTCCTGGCCAATTAAGTGCCATAGAGCAGAATAGAAGTTGACTGGTAAGCCATCACTTCTGGGAGTTTTATTCTTTTCAAAGGACTCCAGGGCCTTGATCCGATCATCCAGAGATAGCGGCTGGTCCAGCTTCTCCCGTATGCTGTTGTCTAACACCTCAGTGATAGAGAACAGGAATGACTGGGAGGCCACGCTGTCAGGTGAGCTTCATGTTATACAGACTGGCATAGAAGGATTTGTTGATCCTCATGCTGTCAGCCTGAGGTGATCTTACCGAGCCCTCCTCTTTCTTCAGGCTGCTGAGCACGGAGCTCTCCTTGTGCACCTTCTGGAAGAAAATACGTGAGCACGTCTCGTCCTGCTCCAAGGAGCCGACCCTGGACCTGAAGATTATCTAGTAGGCCATCAAGACGAAGAGCAAGGCTTGCTGGCCCTTCATCTGGAGGTCCTCCATAACGTTAACCCCCATCATCTGCAGCAGGAGCAACTTCTGTATACTTTCCTGGAGTTTGGAGTTTTCCCTGCTCTCTGTCACCTTCTAAACACCTTTTGTAGATGAAGAACCTCTTGATGTTCCCTCTTATTGTTTCCCACTTCTCCACTGGAGACTCAGAGGAGCTTCATGGTTCTCCAACCTGCATAATCCCTCTTGTGTTCCTCTCTGTTTTCTGGGGTCAACAACTTTGTGTTCAGTTTCCACATTCTCTTGCTAGCCTGCTGCTCGTCCTGTAGGTGACAGCTGTGCAGCAGGAGGCAGTGGTCAGAGAAGAACACTGGCTTAACGTTCATGGATCTGACCGAGAATGCTCAGGACACAAACAGGTAATCTACTCTCGAGCGGATAGTCCCGTCTGCCCATCACTAGGTGTATCTACGCTGCACTCCATCTGCAGGACTGCTAAGATGTCATGCAGCTTGGCGTCTTTGACTGTTTCCATCAGGACCCTGACTAGATGTGGCATCTAGTTTACTCTGCCTCCACACTGGCTGCCATCTGCTCCATTCCAATCCATCTTTCCTTCTGGGTGCTGCCTAGCTCTGTTCTGCTGCTGGACGGGTGGTACCTTGCTGATCTTTGGGGACCTATTGCTCACATTGCCACCTCTGGCCATTGAGCATTCGTGGTGCCCTTGGGCAGGCCGTATACATGTGGCCTGTTCCCCACACAAGTTAAAGCTTTTGGACTCCTTACAGACTTGATCAGGTGACCTGTCTGTTTGCAGTTCCTACACATGGTCACCTTACAGTTCGCTGCCATGTGTCCTTCCCTCCCACAGGTTTGATACACTCTAGGCTGCCCTGCATAAGTCAGATAGTCCATGCTCCTTCTAATTGTGGAGCTGGAGGGTGGGTGGAGGATATTCCCACTGGAGTACACCCTCAGGGCCACCTTGACCTACTGCTTCCTGGTCCAGATTCTGAACAGGTCCACAAAATCAGTGCTGTCTCCTTCCACCTGCACATACCTTCCCAGGAAGGTCAGGATATCAGCTGCTGGGATGTGGGTTTTGTACATATGGATTGTAACAACCTGACTCCTCTATGCAAGAAGAACACACAACAGCATTGCAGACAGGATGGAGAACAGAACCTCCCCTTCTTTCTCCTTGAACAGCTTCAGGAGCTGCTCACATTGCTTCATGCTCGTGAAGGTCACATCAAAATAACCAGAGCTGGGGAAATCCTGAAGACATGCAGAAGTGGGTACTGTTAATGCTGATGATTAGAGTCAAGATTAGGCCTTTGGGCTTTTGCCCGATTTTCCAGCTCCTCACATGCTTCCTGATCTGCTGTGCTTTTCCAGCATCCCTCAAATCCTGCAGGATGTCTTTTTTATTTCAAAATATACTTTATTCATAAAATATTTTGATCTGTACAATTGGTCATGCCATACATACATAAACATTCCATTTCTTTGCATATACAGATCAGAATTAATCATTTGTGTACATACAGGTCTGTACGTTTATCATCCATATGTTTGGTTGAGGCGCCAGCGGAGCCCACTTACTGAGTGGGCCCCCTGTTCTTCCTTGGCAGGCAGACGTTACACGGTGGTCTTTCCCCACCGCGCCTTGGCAGGTGCCCCAAGCTTCAATGCATCCCTCAACACGTAGTCCTGGACCTTGGAATGTGCCGGTCTGCAACACTCAGTCGGCGTCAGCTCCTTCAGCTGGAAGATCAACAGGTTTCTGTCAGACCAAAGAGCATCTTTGACCGAGTTGATGATCTTCCAGGCACAGTTGACGTTTGTCTCGGTGTGCGTCCCAGGGAACAGACCGTACAGCATGTAGAGTCCCACGTTACATAGCTGCTCGGGACAAACCTCGACAAGCACCATTGCATTCCTCCCCAGACTTCCTTTGCGTAGGCATATTCCAGAAGGAGGTGTGTTTCACTCTCGTCCCCAGCGCAGCCCCTTTGAGGTCAGCATGTGGTGCGACAGAGAGTCCGGACATGCACAAAGGATCTCACAGACAGAGGCCTTCTCACAACCAGCCAAGCCATGTCTTGGTGCTTGTTCGAAAGTTCTGGCGATGAGGCATTCTGCCAAATGACTTTGACAGTCTGCCCAGGGAACTGCTCGACAGGATCCGCCCTCTCCTTTTCCCGTAGGGTCTTGAGGACACTACGTACTAATCACTTCCTGATGGACTTGTGGTCAAAGGTGTTTTTCTTCATAAATTTCTCCACGAAGGACAGGTGATAGCGAACGATCCAACTACTTGGATTGTTCCACGGCAGTGAGGCCAGGCCCATCCTTCGCAACACGGGACAGGTAGAACCTCAGTACGTAGTGACACTTGGTGTTTGCGTACTGGGGATCCACGCACAGCTTGATGCAGCCACACACAAAGGTGGCCATCAGGGTTAGGGTGGCAATGGATGTGTTTTTTTTCCCCCGTTTGCCCAGATCTTTATACATCCAGGCCCTTCGGACCCTGGCCATCTTTGATCTCCATATAAAATGGAAGCTGGCCCAGGTGACTGCAACAGCACAGGTTCTGGGAATAGCCCAGACCTGTGCCACATATACCAACACTGACAGTGCCTCACACCTGATGACCAGGTTTTTACCCATGATGGAAAGTTTCCATCTATCCAGTTTCTGCCTCACTTTCCTGATATGTTCCTCCCAAGACTTGGTGCACGCCCCAGCCCCTCCAAACCAAATACCCAGCACCTTCAGGTGGTCAGTCCTGATGGTGAAGGGGATGGTGGATTGGTCGGCCCAGTTCCTGAAGAGCATAGCCTCACTTTTGCCTCACTTGACCTTGGTTCCAAAGGCCCATTAGAACTGGTCACATATACACATGAGTCTGTGCACGGACAGTGGCTCCGTGCAGAAAACAGTGACATCATCCGTGTACAGGGAGGCCTTAACCTATAGGCCCATGCTGCCAGGAATAGTCACCCCTCTCAGGCTCGCATCCTTCCTCATGGACTCAGCAAATGGCCCTATGCAGCACACACCCACAGCGCTCCAACAAAACCTTCTTCACAAAGATAGAACAAAGAACATTTACAGCCCAGGAATAGTCCCTTCAGCCCTCCAAGCCTGAGCCGATCCAAACATACTGTATAGTCCGATTGACTGATGTACATTCCTCCATCTTCATTCACAGTCCCCCTGACTGTGTTCCAGATTCCCTGGCCCGGGCTGTTGGTGGCTACTGAGGTCATAGATCTAGGTTGGTTTTTCCTGAATTGGTGTTAGGCCAAAGCCAGCATGAAGATCCACCAAGGAGAAAATGAGGACTGCAGATGCTGGAGATCAGGGCTGAAAATGTGTTACTGGAAAAACACAGTAGGTCAGGCAGCATCCAAGGAGCAGGAGAACCGACGTTTTGGGCATGAGCCCTTCTTCAGGAATGAGAAAAGTGTGCCAAGCTGGCTAAGATAAAAGGTAGGGAGGAGGGACTTGGGGGATGGGCATTGGAAATGTGATAGGTGGAAGGAGGTCAAGGTGAGGGTGATAGGCCGGAGTGGGGTGGGGGCAGAGAGTTGGAAAGAAGATTGCAGGTTAGGAGGGCGGTGCTGAGTTCGAGGGATTTGACTGAGACAAGGTGGGGGGAGAGGAAATGAGGAAACTGGAGAAATCTGAGTTCATCCCTTGTGGTTGGAGGGTTCCTAGGCGGAAGATGAGGCACTCTTCCTCCAACTGTCGTGTTGTTATGGTCTGGCGATGGAGGAGTCCAAGGACCTGCATGTCCTTGGTGGAGTGGGAGGGGGAGTTGAAGTGTTGAGCCATGGGGTGGTTGGGTTGGTTGGTCCGGGTGTCCCAGAGGTGTTCTCTGAAATGTTCCGCAAGTAGGCGGCCTGTCTCCCCAATATAGAGGAGGCCACATCGGGTGCAGCGGATGCAATAGATGATGTGTGCGGAGGTGCAAGTGAATTTGTGGCGGATATGGAAGGATCCCTTGGTGCCTTGGAGAGAAGTAAGGGAGGAGGTGTGGGCGCAAGTTTTGCATTTCTTGCAGTTGAAGGGGAAGGTGCCGGGAGTGGAGGTTGGATTGGTGGGGTGTGTGGACCTGACAAGGGAGTCACAGAGGGAGTGGTCTTTTCGGAACGCTGATAGGGGAGGGAGGGAAATATATCCCTGCTGGTGGGGTCCGTTTGGAGGTGGCGGAAATGACGGCGGATGATACGCTGTATGTGAAGGTTGGTGGGGTGGTAGGTGAGAACAAGTGGGGTTCTGTCTTGGTGGCGGTTGGAGGGGCGGGGCTCAAGGGCGAAGGAGCGAGAAGTGGAGGAGATGCGGTGGAGGGCATCGTCGATCATGTCTGGGGGGAAATTGCGGTCTTTGAAGAAGAAGACCATCTGGGCTGTACGGTATTGGAACTGGTCCTCCTGAGAGCAGATGCGGCAGAGACGAAGGAATTGGGAATATGGGATGGCGTTTTTACAGGGAGCAGGGTGGGAGGAGGTGTAGTCTAAGTAGCTGTGGGAGTCAGTCGGTTTATAGTAAATGTCCATGTTGATTCGGTCGCCCAAGATAGAAAGAGAAAGGTCTAGGAAGGGGAGGGAGGAGTCTGAGACGGTCCAGGTGAATTTGAGGTCAGGGTGGAAGGTGTTGGTAAAGTGGATGAACTGTTCAACCTCCTCGTGGGAGCACGAGGCAGCGCCGATACAGTCATCGATGTAGCGGAGGAAAAGGTGGGGGGTGGTGCCAGTGTAGTTGCGGAAGATGGACTGTTCCACATATCCTACGAAGAGGCAGGCATAGCTGGGGCCCATGCGGGTGCCCATGGCAACTCCTTTGGTTTGGACAAAGTGGGAGGATTGGAAAGAGAAGTTGTTCAGGGTGAGGACCAGTTCAGTCAGTCGAAGGAGGGTGTCAGTGGAAGGGTACTGGTTGGTACGGCGGGAAAGGAATAAGCGGAGCGCTTTGAGCCCTTCGTGATGGGGGATGGAGGTGTACAGGGACTGGATGTCCATGGTGAAGATAAGGCATTGGGGACCAGGGAAGCGAAAATAGTGGAGGGCGTGGGTGGTGTCCCAAACGTAGGTGGGGAGTTCTTGGACTAAGGGGGTCAGGACCGTGTCGAGGTATGCAGAGATGAGTTCGGTGGGGCAGGAGCAGGCTGAGACAATGGGTCAGCCGGGACAGTCGGGTTTGTGGATTTTGGGCAGGAGGTAGAAACGGGCGGTGCGGGGTTGTGGGACTATGAGGTTGGAGGTGGTGGATGGGAGATCCCATGAGGTGATGAGGTAATGGATGGTATGGGAGATGATGGTTTGGTGGTCGGAGGTGGAGTCATGGTCAAGGGGGCAGTAGGAGGAGGTGTCCATGAGCTGGCGTTTGGCCTCCGCGGTGTAAAGGTCGGTGCGCCAAATGACTACCGTGCCTCCCTTGTCTGCCGGTTTGATGGTGAGGTTGGGGTTGGAGTGGAGGGAGCGGAGGGCTGCACATTCCCAGGGTGAGAGGTTGGAGTGGGTGAGAGGGGTGGAGAGGTTGAGGCGGTTAATGTCGCGGTGGCAGTTGGCTATGAAGAGATCGAGGGCGGGTAAGAGGCCAGCAGGGGACATCCAGGTGGATGGGCTGTGTTGGAGGCGGGAGAAGGGGTCGTCAGAGGGTGGGCGAGAATCTTGATTGAAGAAGTAGGTGCGGAGGCGAAGGCGACGGAAGAATTATTCGATGTCTCGCCACGTGTTGAACTCGTTAATCCGAGAGCGTAGGGGAATGAAGGTGAGGCCTCTGCTGAGGACTGATCTTTCATCCTCAGAGGAGGAAGTCTGGAGGGATGTTGAAAACACGGCAGGGCTGGAAATAGGACCTGCTGTGGGGCTGGAGCTGGGAGTGGGGGTGGGGTTAGGCGCGGGGGCGGGGACGGAGATCGGCGTGGGGCGGAGTTAGATGTGGTAACAGAGATCAGCGTGGGGGCGGGGTTTGGCGTGGGGGCGGAGTTGGGTGTGGTGATGGAGATCAGCGTGGGGGGGAGACACATGCGGCGTTGTGTTTCGGCGTGGGGGCGGAGTAGGAACCCTCCAACCACAAGGGGTGAACTCAGATTTCTCCAGTTTCCTCATTTCCCCTCCCCACCTTGTCTCAGTCAATTCCATCGAACTCAACACCACCTTCCTAACTTGAAATCTTCTTCCTGACCTCTCCGCGGCCACCCCACTCCGGCCTATCGCATCTCCATCGCCCCTGCCCCAAGTCCCTCCTCCCTCCTCCCTACCTTTTATCTTAGCCTGCTGGACACACTTTCCTCATTCCTGAAGAAGGGCTTATGCCAAAAACGTCGAATCTCCTGTTCCTTGGATGCTGCCTGACCTGCTGCGCTTTTCTAGCAACACATTTTCAGCCCTGATCTCCAGCATCTGCAGACCTCACTTTCTCCTGCTAGTTAGGTGCCCCAGTTCCTGCCTACATAGCATTGTAATTCCCTCTCCCCCAATTAAATATTTTCCGATACAGTCTGCTCCTATCTCTGCCTATTTCCATAATAGTAATGAATCTAACCGATTTGTGGTCACTATCCCTGATCTAGTTGCCAATTGTCACTTCACTTACTTGCCCATCTTCATTTCACAAAATTACATCTCCCGTTTTTGGGCCCATCACTTTTTTTTAAAAAAGTCCTGGATTCTGTGCATAAATCTTCACCCATGATGGTCCTTTTTATAATGTTTAAAACCCCAGTTGATATTGGGATAATTAAAGTCTCCTACAATTATTAACCTATTATTCCTACAGGCCAAAATTTGTCTCCATGTTCTTCTATTTCCCTCTTAGTATTTGGGGGTGTGTAGTATACTCCTAGCAATGTAACTGCCCTTTTTTTAATCCTAGGCTCAACTCATAAAGCTTCATTTGTTAACCTGTCTAGTATATCATCCCTTCTCACAACTGTAATTAACTTTTTAACTAATATTCTATATCCCCTTCCTTTTTTGTCACCCACTCTGTTCTGCCTGGAAACTCTATATCCAGGTTCCTCCGTTTGCCAAATTTCCATTATAGCAAAGATATTGTGCTGCCTTGTGTCTGTCTGTGCCCTCAGTTCATCTGCCTTGTTTGTAATACACCTTGAAGTATAATTAGCTCAACCCTCTCAATTTCCTTTGCTGGACACTTTTTAATCCTTGTTTCTTTTTTTTTTGGAGTTGCCGACGACATCTCTATTGTTCTACTTCCCATTTCCTGATCTGAATCTAACCCATCTAAGCCTCCTGTTTGGTATCCATCCCCCCGCTATTCTAGTTTAAAACGTCTCCAAAACAACTAACAAAAGCCCCCATGAGATTGTACCAGGTCTGTCCAGATGTAACCTTGATTTAGAAGTGCTGGTATTGGACTGGCGTAGAGAAAGTTAAAATGTAACCTGTCAGGCTTGTACAGGTCTTACCTTCCCCAAAAATGTCCCCAATGCCTCAACTATCTAAATCCCTCCCTGGTACACCACTTCTCCAACTATGCATTCATTTGATCTACAAATGTGTACTATGACCATTGGCAGTGCACCCACTTGCTCCAGAATGTCCTGCAGCCCCTCAGTGACATTTCTGACCCTGATACCAGCCTGGATTCACATCTTTGACTGCAGAAGTCCCTATCTGTACCTTTACTATTGACCCCCTATCAGTTTGGCCTTCTGCTTATTTTCCTCCCCTTCTCAGTACCAGAGCCATATATGGTGAAATGAACTTGGCTGCTGCTGCTATCCCTTTAAAAATCAGTCACTTGTGTAGATAGCTTACCACACAGATAAAAGTAACATTTTCGAACAAGTTTCAACAGATTTGGTAGGTTTGTTGTTGTCATTCTCTCAGTTATAGGCTTGAAACTGAATCATTTAGCTGCCAGTTTTTTAAAAAATCAATATCATTGTCATAATCCAGGATATTCTAGCAACTGTTTTCGTGAGTGCGACAGGCAAGAGGCACTTGCAAAATCAGATGAGAAAAGGAGTTTTTGAAATCTTAGAGAAGGAAATTACATCAGAACTATTTGAGGACATTAACTATTTGAAAGGAAATGATTGTTTGAAAGGAGCGGAGGACACTGTCTAAAAGGCACTGACCATTGAAAGGAATGGAAAATATTGATTGTTTGTTCTTGTTGGAACCTTCATTCAACTGACCTTAGAATTCCTCTGCTTCAAGTAACCCTTCCAGGGTCTTAACCAAACACTCTGGTCAGGAATGTTTAAACTAAACTCCTTATATTGAAGTGACCTTTTTAATAACAGCCCTAAGACTACCTCACTTTCTGCAACTGTTCTACATATCCAGCTTCAGCTAAAATTTCTGCCTAGAGCAGCACAGTGGCTAGCACTGCTGCCTCATAGCTCCAGGGACCCAGGTTCAATTCCCACCTTGGGCGACTGTCTGTGTGGAGTTTGCACATTCTCCCTGTGTATGTGTGGGTTTCCTTCGAGTGCTCCGGTTTCTTCCCACAATCCAAAGATGTGCAGGTCAGGTGAATTAGAGTGGTGCTGGAAAAGCACAACAGGTCCGGCAGCATCTGAGGAGCAGGAAAACTGACATTTTGGAATTCCTGATGAAGGGCTCCTGCTCATAACGTCGATTTTCCTGTCGTTGGATGCTGCCTGGCCTGCTGTGCTTTTCCAGCACCACTCTAATCTAGACTCTGATCTCCAGAGTCCTCAGGTGAATTGGCTGTGTTAGATTGCCTATAGTATTAGGTGCATTAGTCAGAGGGAAATGGGTCTGGATGGGTTACTCTTCGAGGGTCATGGTGGACTTGTTGGACTTATTTCCACACTGTAGGAAATCTAATCTAATCTTGCTCTAAACTGAAACTAAAATACTTTCCTTCCAAGCTACAAGTGTTAACTTCAGCCGAAATAAGATTACAGAATCTCTTCTCTGAAAACCAATGCACAACATTATTTACTTTGTTTTGTCTATAAACTTCATAGGCTTGGTGGAACAGTCCCTATTCCATAGGCACCATCCTCCACCTTATCCTCTGCTTCGTCAGTGACTGTATCGGCGCTGCCTCGTGCTACCACAAGGAGCTGGAACAGTTCATCCACTACACTAGCACCTTCCACCCCACCCTGACCTCAAATTCACCAAGGATGCCTGTCTTGAAGAACTCCTCCTCCTCTCTCTACAAAGATCTCAGTGAGTCTCTAACTGCACCCCCCCCGGCCCAGGTTGTTTCCTCTGCCCTGAAGCTCTTCAGCCACTCTACAAACAGACCTCACCACCGGTGATGTATTTTCCTCCCCACTCCTATCTGTGTTCTGTAAGGACCATTCCCTCCACGACTTTCTTGTCAGGTCCACCCCCCCCACCCACCACCACCAGCCCACCACCCTCCCCTCCCGGCAAATTCCCCTGCCCCCGAAGAATTGCAAAACCTATGCCACACTTCCCTGCTCACCTCCATCCAAGGCTCCAAATGAGACTTCCACATCTGTCAGAGATTTACCTGCACTTCCACACACATCATTTATTGTATCCATTGCTCCCGATGCAGTCTCCTCTACATTGGGGAGACAGGACGCCTACGTGCAGAACACTTCAGAGAACATCTCCGGGACACATGCACGAAGCAACCCCACTGCCCCATCACCAAATCCTTACCATCCACCGCCTGGTGGACGAACACTTCATCTTCTGCCTTTAGGACCTTCCAACCACATGGGATCAATGTGGATTTCACCAATTTCCTCATTTCCCCTCTCCTCCCCCACCCACTTTTTCTCCCAGATCCAACCTTCCAACGACACTGCCCTCTTGAATTGTCCTATCTGGCCATCTTCCTTCCCACATATCTGCTCCACCCTCCTCGCTGACCTATCACCTTCACCCCCACCTTCATCTACCTATCGTACTCTCAGCTACCTTATCCCCCAGTCCCACCCCATTCTCATTTATCTCTCAGCACCCTTGGCTCACAAGCCTCATTCTTGACGAAAAGCTTATGCCCGAAACATCGCCCTGCTCCTTGGATGCTGTCTGAATGGCTGTGCTTTGCCAGCACCACACTTTCAACTCTGATCTCCAGCACCTGCAGTCCTCACTTTCTCCTCAAATTCACCTGGACCATCTCTGATACCTCCCTCCCATTCCTGGACCTCTTCATCTCCGTCTCCGGCAACCGACTTAAAACTGATATCTACTTCAAATCCACTGACTCCCACAGCTACCTTGACTACAACCAGTCCCACAACCCCTCCTGTAAAAACGCGATACCTTATTCCAAATTCCTCTACCTCTGCCATGTCTGCTCCCAGGATAAGCGGTTCCACTCCAGGACATCCCAGATGTCCTCCTACTTCCAGGACTGTAATTCTCCTCTCCATTATCAACAATGCTCTCAATCACATTTCCACCACTTCCCACACCTCTGCCCTCAAACCTGACTGCCCAACCGCAACAAGGATAAAATCCCCGGTCCTCGCATTCCATCCCACTAATCTCCAAATTCAGCATATCAGTCTCCACCATTTTCACCATCTACAGTCAGACTCAATCACCAAAAATATACTTCCCTCCCTAAACCTATCTGCATTCCATTGGGACCATTCCCTCTGTGATTCCCTCGTTAAATCCACATTCCCCACCGACCACCTCACCACACCGGGCACCTTCCCCTGCCATCATAAGTGGTTCAAAACCTACGCCCACACCTCCACCCTCACCTCCATTCCAAATCCAGCAGAGATTTACTTGCGTATCCTCGAACCTCATTTACTGTATCTGTTGCTCTCGACGTAGTCTCCTCCACGTCGGAGACACCGAGCGCAAACATGTGGAATGTTTCAGGGAACATCTCTGATCCATCCGTACCAACTAACCCCACCTGCCTGTAGCCATCTATTTCAACTTCCCCTTCCACTTCCCCCATTCCATGTGCATTCCAGGCCTCCTCCCACTGCCTAAACTAGGCCACCTACAAACTGGAGGTGGAACATCTCATCTTCCACCTCCGGAGCCAACAGCCACATGGTTTCAACATTGAGTTCATCAGTTTCGAAATCTCCCCTCCCCAACTCCATCCCACATCCAACCCTCCAACGTAGCTCCAACTTCATGACCTGACCTACCTGTCCATTTTCTCTCCCACGTCTCTGCTCCACACTTCCCACCAATCTATCACAATTATCACCTATCTTCACCCACCTATCGCCATCCCAACTACCTTTCCCCCAGCCCCATCCCTTATTTATTTCTCAGCCCCCTTCCCCCTCCCTGGTCCTGATGAAGGGTTAAGCCTTCATCGACTCTCTTGCTCCTCAGATGCTGCCTGACCAACTATTCTTTTTCCATGTGCCACACTTTATTGACTCTGGCTTCTCCAGTGTCTGCAGTCCTCACTATCTCCTACTGTCTATAAACTCTCACAATGTAAACAATGTCCCATTACTTTTCAGAAAGTGTTTCTATCATGTTTTAAAAGAAAATACCATGTCTACAAAAATACTCACAAGTTAATAATTAAACCTCTGAAGATACACAGAAAATCCGTATAACATTAGTTCAAAATTCAAAAATGCAGATGCTAATAGATATTTTATATATATATATCACACACACCCCTTCACACCTGCATCACACATTCACAAAAATTATGTCCTTAGAGTTTCTGACATTTTATCAACTGAAAAGGAGAGCTCTGGTTTTATGACGCTGGCTATCTTATATCCATATTTATTTGCTCCCTTGTTTGTTGTTTGGTATTTTAAATTCCAACCAAGCTCTGAGATAGCCCTGCTGCTTTCAAATAAGAATTTATGTAGCCTTGAAATAATCTAAATAAGAAAGGAAAGTATCAAATAGGAATTGATGTGTGTTTATCCAGACAGGTTAAAGAAAACTTATCTAGAATTTTAGGCAAAGCCAGACACTCAAACATTTCCTTGGAGAGTTACTTTTATCCCATAGATCCAAGATGCCAGGGCTACGGTAAGTTATAGAAAAACACCATAGCATTGAAACAGTGTCTTAATTGCAAATGAATGTCAAAAGAAGTAGCAATGGAATCAAATCAAATGGACAGGAAACTAGAAAGAGTTAGATTTTCATTATTAATGTGCTTTTATTGTGTTATTCCATGCATTTATTTTATTCTGTGCACTTTACAGATTTGAAAAATTCATATGTGAATTACACCATTAATCTGGATACAAAGCAGAAGACTAAAAGAGTGACATTTGCAATGAACGATGGAAATCCTGACTCTATATCTGATTATGTCAGGATCTCATTAGATGTCTGTAAAAACTATTCACTCATTGTGCAGGTATGATGGAAATTTTATCAAATCCACTTTTAATCTACTCTTCTCCATGGAGACAATTCCCAGCTTCTCCAGTCTATCAACATTACTGAAGTTCCTCATCCCTTAAACATTCTCATGAATCTTCTTTGCTTCTATTTCAATACCGTCACACCTTTTCCAAAGTGTGATGTCCAGAATTGGACACAGTACTCTAGCTGAGGCTGAACCAGTGTTTTATTTAGGTTTACCATAACTTCAATGCTTTTATACTTCCTGCACTTCAGTAACCTGTGTGATTTAGGACAGGTTTCTCTACCAGCCCTGATAACTTCAATGATTTGTGCACTTATACTTGAGATCCTCTGATCCTACAACTCTTTAGAACAGTATCTATATTTTTTCATGACTGAGTTCATTCTTCCTACTGTCATGGACAAGAGCAAGGTGAATTTAATTATCTTATAGTCCTCCACATCTTGCTGTAATAATAAATGTGAATTTTAAAATATGTGTCTTATTTTATTTCTGTTCCTTTTTTAAATAGACTGTGGTATGTTTCTGCAAACTACCTGTTTATGAAGTCTAATTCAAAAGTGACACACAGCAGATTCTATAGGGTTAAAACAAAGTAAGGTTTATTGATGCATTCAAAAACCTAGGGTGATGGCAGTCATGACACATTGGTAGATACAGCATCAATAAAGAAGAAATAAAAGATGATCAGTGGTAAAGGAAAGAATTTGCAATTCCAAATGACTTAAAATCAAATGAATCGGTGTCCTCTAAGTCAGTGTCTAGTGAGTTCTTTGTAGTTGGCCAGACTACAAGAACTCAAGACTACTTTGTAGCAGATTAGATACATATTTTTGTGCCTTAAACTGCATCCATATGACACTGTTTACTTTTCAGACGAAATAGAGATCAAGACTAGAGGGACTATGTTGTTATGTCTGCAGCTGTTTTTGTTGTCTGTCTGATATAAAAAATCGTTTAAGAAAAAAGTCAAAGTGGTCAAATCAAAGCAATTCCAAAAGTATAGATTTTATTCACGTGCCTGGATTTCCTGGATGAGCTTGTTCTGCTGATGGGATAATTTTGCTATTCCTCATCAAAAGCCATTGTGTGTTGTAGCAAATACTGTGAGGTCATTAGTACCATCTCAAGTATAATGCATTTCAATGGCTTTCTCCAAATCCAACACAGCTGTGGATATGCATGGTCTAAAGTTCTTTTGTGTGGGTTTGACTAGAATGTCTACATAATTTAAAATTGTGAAATTCAGGGAGATTGATTCATGCCTTTGACTCTGGAAAGCATATTTGTAGTTAGTAAACATATTAAGTTGAACAATTGTCTATTCTTTAAAAAAAACGTTTAGAAAGTATAATATTTTTTAAAATAACAATTCAGAATCTTTCATTATGTCTTCAGGATATGGCACCACTGAAATTAATTACTGTTTGTATTTTATTTTAAATTAATACAAACAAAGCTGAGGGAAAGTGCAGAGGTTAAACACATGGGCACATGTTTTTAATTTTGCTACATGATCTGCCCATTACAGGCTTAACTAGCCGAGGTGACTGCTATTTCATGTGACATTGTATCACTTCCGGTAATGTAGCTATTAGAAGTGGTGGCATAATGCAATGTAGTCGTGAGGGAATTCGATTGCAGACACTGTGTAGTCTCACGGCATCAGGTCAAACAGCAACTTCGAAATTTCCCCATAAATTACTTAGCAAACCACTCAATTCTCAGTTGTATAAAATTGCTACAAAATCAAAAAGGAATGATAACATAAATAAAACCAGCATAATTGATTTCCCCATTCAATATTCACTCTCTCCATCATCAAAATTCAGTAGCAGCAATGTGAACCTTCTACAAGAGGCACTGCAACAGTTCATTAAACCTCTTTCGAAAGCAACTTACAAACCCATAACCTTTACCACCTAGGAGGACCAAGGCCTCAGACACATTCGAACACTAATACCTGTATGCCCCTTTCCAAGCCACACAACCATTTTGATTTGGAGCTATACTACTTTTTCTTCAGTGCAGCTGGGTCTAAATCCTAGAAATCTATACTTCCATTCCAAAGACTTTAACAGTTCAAGAAGGCAGCTCATCAGCACCTTTTTAGAGGGCAGTTCTGGATGGATATTAAATGTTAGACTTTTCAGCTCTGCTTATATCCCACAAGGGGGGCTCATGGAATTTAAATTTTGAGGGTGACTCGGTGGCTCAGCAGTTAGCACTGCTGTCTCTCAGCACCAGGTGCCCAGATTTAATTCCTTTCTCAGGTGCCTATGTCTATGTGGAGTTTAAATGTTCTCCCCGTGTCGGCGTCAATTTCTTCCGGGTACTCTGGTTTCCTTCCAAAGTCCAAAGATGTACAGTATACGTGAATTGGCCATGCTTAATTGCTCCATAGTGTCCAGGGATCTGCAGGCTGGGTGAGCTACCAATGGTAAATATGGGGTTATGTGGGAGGCTGGATCTGGGTGGGATTCTCTTCAGAGGGTTGGTGCAGACTCGGTGGGCTGAATGGCCTCCGAATGCACAATAGAGATTTGATAATCTTTCTATGATCTGTGACATCTATTGAATTAAAAGAAAATTAAAGGGATCTGTGCAAATAAACTAACTGTGATAATTTCAAAGGGAAATATTTTACATTGCATCATTTGACTTCTGCTATGAAATAGAATGTCCCTAAAATGGATTAATACTCGATTAACAAATACCTTTCTTTAATTTCAGCATTGCACAATGGATTGTGTCTCTGCAATTATTGTAGAAGTGAATTATACACTGTATAATACTGAAAAGAAGCCTGGACTACCCTTACCAATTCTTGATCATTTTTCCAACCGGTCATCATATGTTGAGGTAATAATGACAAACTTGGAAACCTAATTAATTATAATGTTTAAAGTAAATCTGTGGATACATATTAAGGCAGAGCTTATTACTTAAAATTTTAGCAGATTGCTTTCTTTTATTCTTATAATTATAGACTGTCATAGATAAAGCAAGAAGTGAACTGATTTAGTTTTACTGTACTCTTATTTTCATAACAGGTGGTTTTAAGTTCTTTTTAGTTTGTTTTCACTTTTAAAAATAGACATTGGTCTCTTTCCCCTAAACCAGGTTCATGACACATCTATATACATATGTTCAAGGAAGAAAGGAAGAGTAAGGGAAGGAAAGAAGTTACTAATTATTTAAAATCAGGGATACCAGCATTAATTCACACAATTTGAAGATTATGCTTCAAGAATATAGTGTCATTGAAGGAATGGTGATCTGGCTCCAAATCAAAATAGTGTGTGGTTTGGAAAAAAACTTATGTGAAGTTGTTTCCATGTGTCTGTGGCCTTAGTCCTCCTAGATGATGGAGGTTGTGGGTAGTAGACTGAGGAAAGACATCAAAACTATAATTACAGCTGATTTCATTCCTATGAGCCTTCAGGCCTAGCTACTCGGCTCATATCTGAACCCAAATCTTATTGTGCTTTGTGACTGAAAATCACATTTCATTGGTATCACTTAAATTGTAAGGTATTTTAGTGATTCCCCTTGTTCAGAACTGACTAAGGTAGACATCTAGTCCACTTGTCCTTTGTGTTGGCTGGGCTCGAATACTCATACACATGGGAAGTGTGACATTACAGAGAAATCCTGGTAGTTGCTGAAGATTTCCTGAAGCTGCCAACTTTATCATTCTGTGTTCATAGCAGAGATGGGCAAGAAGGAACCTGAGAGAGTCTTATAAAATCATGAGAGGCATGGACAGGGTGGATAGAAAGAGCTGTTCCCTTAGTTGAACCTCCTCCACCTTTGAGCCCCACCCCTCCAATCGCTACCAGGACAGAACCCCACTGGTCCTCACCTACCACCTCACCAACCTCCGTATACATCGTATCTTCCATCGTCATTTCCGCCACCTACAAACGGACCCCACCACCAGGGATATATTTCCCTCCCCTCCCCTATCAGCGTTACGAAAAGACCACTCCCTCCATGACTCCCTCGTCAAGTCCACATCCCCCACCAACCCAACCTCCACCCGCGGCACCTTCCCCTGCAACCGCAAGAAATGCAAAACTTGCCCACACCTCCCCCTTTACTTCCCTCCAAGGCCCCAGGGATCCTTCCATATCCGCCACAAATTCACCTGCACCTCCACACACATCATTTACTGCATCCGCTGCACCCGATGTGGCCTCCTCTATATTGGGGAGACAGGCCGCCTACTTGCGGAACGTTTCAGAGAACACCTCTGGGACACCCGGACCAACCAACCCAACCACCCCGTGGCTCAACACTTCAACAACTCCTCCCACTCCACCAAGGACATGCAGGTCCTTGGACTCCTCCATCGCCAGACCATAGCAACACGACGGCTGGAGGAAGAGCGCCTTATCTTCCGCCTAGGAACCCTCCAACCACAAGGGATGAACTCAGATTTCTCTAGTTTCCTCATTTCCCCTCCCCCCACCTTGTCTCAGTCCCAACCCTCGAACTCAGCACCACCTTCCTAACCTGCAATCTTCTTCCTGACCTCTCCGCCCCCCAACCCCCACTCCCACTCCGACCTATCACCCTCCCCTTAACCTCCTTCCACCTATCGCATTTCCAATGCCCCTCCCCCTGGTCCCTCCTCCCTACCTTTTATCTTAGCCTGCTTGGCACACACTCCTCATTCCCGAAGAAGGGCTCATGCCCGAAACGTCGATTCTCCTGCTCCTTGGATGCTGCCTGACCTGCTGTGCTTTTCCAGCAACTCATTTTCAGCTCTGATCTCCAGCATCTGCAGTCCTCACTTTCTCCCTTAGTTGAAGGATCAATAACAAGGGGCAAACTTTTTAAGATGAAAGTCAGTGGGTTTAGAGGGGATTTGAGAAAAGGTTCTTTCGCCCAGAGGGTTGGATGTGGAATATATTGCCTGCAAGAGTGGTTGAGGCAGGTAACTTCACAAGCTTTAAGAAGTACTTGGGATGAAATGTCATAATAGTCAAGGTTATAGACCTAGAGCATGAACGTCTGAGTCATATAGATTCAGTGTAGCTTTGGCAGTACAAACTCACTGGTATTGGACCTTCTTCTGTTCTGTATGGTTTTATGTTCAGATGTTAATGGAGGCCATCATGCAACAGCCAGTGGCAATCAGTCTAACAAAGAGAAAGTTGGAAAAAAGGAGCCACCAAATTTTAAACTGTGTTATTTTTGTCAGTAAGATTGTGGTTGTGAAATCTACTGGGTAGAGATTTTATTGTTCTCTGGTTATCCTCTCTTTAGAAACTTGTTGAAAGTTTGGAAAGTGGACTCCAATTTATAAGAGATAAGTGAAAATTTCTCAAAGCCTACTGGAAACTATTTGCAATGACCAGTGTTTTCAGAAATCCAGCAAGATGTAATCCATGGCTGGGACATTGTCTGTCAGATATGAGTTGATGAGTATGACTACATCAGATTGTTGTGAGACAGCTCTCCCAATTTTGACACGAGCCCCCAGATTTAGTAAGGAGGACTTTTGTAAGGTCAAGAAGGGCTGTTTCTGCCATTGTCTTTTCCAGCACCTGGGTTGATGCCAGTTGGCCTGTTTTGTTTCTTTGTTGAGACTTTGGAGCGATTGATACAACTGAATAGCTTACTAGGTCATTTCAGAGGCCGATTGAGAGTCAACCACATTGTTGTGACTCTGGAGTCACCTGTAGGTCAGACCAAGTGAAGATGACCAAATTGCCACAGTTGTGAGCCAGATGGGCTTTTCCCACAATCAACAATGGTGTCACGGTCATCAGGAGACTCTTAATTCCAGATGTTTTAAAAATTGAATTTAAATTCTTCATCTGCTATAGTGGAATTTGAACCTGGGTCCCCACAACATTAGCTGAGTTGGATTAATATTTGAGAGTGTGGTGCTGGAAAAGCACAGCCGGTCAGGCAGCATCCGAGGAGCAGGAGATCGACATTTCGAGCGTAAGTGAGCACCACACTCTGATCTCCAGCATCTGCAGTCTCACTGTCTCCCTTCTGGATTAATAGTCCAGCAGTAATACTACTGGGCCATCAACTGTCCCTAGATAATGCTACATACTTTTAATCAACCTGTTTAGCTGTACTATGACACATGTATGGAACAGGTGGAAGTTACTAAGGTAATTCTATGATTATATAAGAAACAGAGAATTTTCCATTCCATAACAAGCCTGCTCTGCCATTTGAATATGATCTTGGGTGATTGAACACTTGAATGCCTTTTACTCACAGTAGACAGCAGGAGGTGGCCCTCCTGATGCTGCTTGGCTTGCTGTGTTCTTCTAGCCTCCTGCTTGTTTACTTTGGGTTTCAGCATCTGCAGTTATGTTTTTCCTTTACTCACAGTAGTCCCCATAACCATTTATGCCATTGGTAAACATAAATATATCAATCTCAACTTTAAATATACTCAAAGACTGACCTTACACAGAAGAAAATTCCAAAGCTTCTGAACCCTCTGAGTAATAAAATTTCTCCTCATTTTGGTCTTAGATGGCAATCCACTTATTTTTAAATGTACATCCGACTGTTGATTGCCCAACCAGGGGAAACATCTTACCTGCATCTACTCTGTCTGTCCTTTTAACTATTTTGTAGGTTTCAATGAAATCACTCTCATTATTCAAAACACTGGAGAATATAGGGTTTGTCCAATATCTTTTCATAGGACAGTCTGCCATCCTGGAAACGAGTATGGTGAACATTTGTTGCACTCCGTCTGTGGAAATATTACTTTTTCTAAAATAATGAAACTAAAACTGCACTAAGTACTTCAGATATGGTGTAACCAAGCGTCGATACAACTAAAGGAAGACCACACTACTCCTATTCTCAAATCTTCTTGTGTAAAGGCCGAATTCCATTAAAGCAAATCTTTGTGACTGATCAGCCAGAATATCCAAGTCCCTTTGTACGTCTACACTTAGCAACTTCTTACCCTTTAAGAAATACTTTATACAACTGTTCCTCCTACTAAAGTGGACAACCTCACATTTTTCCAGATTATATTACATGGAATTATCTATTTACTAATCTTTGTATCCTATTGGAGTTGTTTTACACCTTCCGTACAACTCATGTTTCTGCTTACCTTTACATCATCTATAAATTCAGAAATGTAGTGGTTCTGTTCGCCGAGCTGGAAGTTTTAATTGCAAACGTTTCGTCCCCTGGCTAGGAGACATCATCAGTGCTAAGGAGCCTCCTGCGAAGCGCTTCTTTGATGTTTCTTCCGGTATTTATAGTGGTCTGTCCTTGCCGCTTCCGGGTGTCAGTTTCAGCTGTCCGCTGTAGTGGTTGGTATATTGGGTCCAGGTCGATGTGTTTGTTGATGGAGTTTGTGGATGAATGCTATGCCTCTAGGAATTCCCTGGCTGTTCTCTGCCTGGCTTGCCCTATGATAGTAGTGTTTTCCCAGTCGAATTCATGTTGCTTGTTGTCTGAGTGTCGTTTTGTGGCTAGTTGGTGTTCATGTATGCGGATTGTTAGCTGTCTTCCTGTTTGTCCTATATAGTGTTTTGTGCAGTCCTTGCATGGTATTTTATAAACTACATTAGTTTTGCTCATGTTGGGTATTGGCTCCTTTGTTCTAGTAAGTTGTTGTCTGAGCGTGGCTGTTGGTTTGTGTGCCGTTATGAGTCCTAAGGGTCACAGTAGTCTGGCTGTCAGTTCTGAAACGCTCCTGATGTATGGTAGTGTGGCTAGTCCTTTTGGTTGTGGCATGTCCTCGTTCCGTGGTCTATCTCTTAGGCATCTGTTGATAAAGTTGCGCGGGTATCCGTTTTTGGCGAATACCTTGTATAGGTGTTCCTCTTCCTCTTTTCGCAGTTCTGGTGTACTGCAGTGTGTTGTAGCTCTTTTGAATAGTGTCCTGATGTCCCACAAGGGTACACAGGAAAACAACACACACAGGAAAACAACACACACAGACCAAGTCCTAAACTATGAAAGTAACCACCCCAACACACACAAACGAAGCTGCATCAGGACACTATTCAAAAGAGCTACAACACACTGCAGTACACCAGAACTGCGAAAAGAGGAAGAGGAACACCTATACAAGGTATTCGCCAAAAACGGATACCCGCGCAACTTTATCAACAGATGCCTAAGAGATAGACCACGGAACGAGGACATGCCACAACCAAAAGGACTAGCCACACTACCTTACATCAGGAGCGTTTCAGAACTGACAGCCAGACTACTGCGACCCTTAGGACTCATAACGGCACACAAACCAACAGCCACGCTCAGACAACAACTTACTAGAACAAAGGAGCCAATACCCAACCTGAGCAAAACTAATGTAGTTTATAAAATACCATGCAAGGACTGCACAAAACACTATATAGGACAAACCGGAAGACAGCTAACAATCCGCATACATGAACACCAACTAGCCACGAAACGACACGACCAGCTATCCCTAGTAGCCACACACTCGGACAACAAGCAACATGAATTCGACTGGGAAAACACTACTATCATAGGGCAAGCCAGGCAGAGAACAGCCAGGGAATTCCTAGAGGCATGGCATTCATCCACAAACTCCATCAACAAACACATCGATCTGGACCCAATATACCAACCACTACAGCGGACAGCTGAAACTGACACCCGGAAGCGGCAAGGACAAACCACTATAAATACCGGAAGAAACATCAAAGAAGCCCTTCGCAGGAGGCTCCACAGCACTGATGATGTCTCCTAGCCAGGGGACGAAACGTTTGCAACTAAAACTTCCAGCTCGGCGAACAGAACCACTACAACAAGCACCCGAGCTACAAATCTTCGCACAAACTTTGAAATTCAGAAATATTATATTCATTCCCCATGTCCAAATCATTGATATATATTGTGAACAGCTTTGACCTGAGTACTGATCCTAGCAGTTCCCCACTATTCACAGCCTGCCAACATGAGAATGGTCCATTTATTCCTTCCCTTTGTTTTCTACGTGTTAACCAATCCTTAATCTATGCCATTACATTCCTTACTATAATATGTGCTTATCCATGTATACTATGTCTATTGTCTCACCTTTATCAATTTGATTAGTCATATTCTCAAAAAAACTCCACAACTTGGAGAACACTGAATTAGGTGTGAGAAATGTTTACATCTAGACTTTGCTTTCTCTTTCAGCTCAAATTTCAGAAGGACTGTGGATCTGACAATATATGTAAAGCAAATCTAAAATTGGAATCCAAACTGCCAGAGTAAGTAGTTAGTTCTTTATATAGTGGTGCTTGTGTGAATAAGCTGATAAGATTTACACTTGTTAAAATAGCAGGGGATCATTATTATGCATTAGGAACAGATTAGCTATAGGTCCATGGTGAAGGGTTCAAATTACAAGAGTAATAAATTAAAATTAGGGTATGGATTTTCAAAGCAGGTTTTAGAACCTGATAACTGGATGAATTAGACCATAAGACAAAGAAGCAAGATTAAGCCGTTCAGCACATCTGCCATTCAATGACATCCTGGCTGATCTGATAATCCTCAACTCTGCTTTCCCGGCAATTCCCTACCTTCCTTGATTCCCTTACTGATTAAAAATCTGTATTTCTTAGCCATCAAAATCTCAATGACCCAGTCTCAATGGCCCTCTGAGGAAAAGAATACCATAGATTCACTGCTTCCTGAGAAAGGAAGTTCCTCCTCACTATTGTCTTAAAGGTTTGAACCCCAATTCTGAGATTGTCGCCTCTGGTCCTAGATTCTCCCACAAGGATAAACAACCTTTCCAATTTTGACTAAAGTCCACTCAGGATTGTGTATGTTTTAATAAATTTGTCTCTCATAAGCCCAATCGACTCAATGTCTCCAAAGAAGACAGTTCCTCTAAACCTGATATCAGCCTATTGAACCATCTCTGGACTGTCTCCAGTGCTATTAGAACATAAAAACTAAGAGTAGGAGTAGGCTGTCTGGCCCTTCAAGCCTGCTCTACGATTCAATAAGATCGTGACTGATCTTTTCGTGGACTCAGATCTACTTACCCGCGCTATCACCGTATCCCTTAATTCCTTTGTTCTCCAAAAGATATCTACATTAGCTTTAAAAATGTGTACTAAAGTAGCGTCAACTACTTCACTGGGCAAGGAATTCCATAGATTAACAACCTTGTGGTTAAAGATGTTCCTTCTCAATTCAGTCCTAAATCTGCTCCCTCTAATTTTGAGGCTATGCCCTCTTGTCCTAGTTTCACCTGCCATTGGAAACATCCTCTCTATCCCTATCTTATCTATTCCCTTCATAATTTTATATGTTTCTGTAAGATCCCCCCTCATTCTTGTGAATTCCCATGAATATAGTCCCAGTCTATTCAGTCTCTCCTCATAAGCCAACTCCCTCAACTCCGGAATCAACCTCCTCCCTCCAGTGCTAGTACATCTTTTGTCAAGTAAGGAGACCAAAACTGCATATAGTGCTCCAGGTGTGGCTTCACCAGCACCCAGTACAGCCACACTATAATCTCTCTGCCTTTAAACTCAATCCTTTTAGTAATGAAGAACAATATTCCATTTGCCCTCCTAATTACCTGCTGCAACTGCAGACCAACCTTCTGTGATTCATGCACACGGACACCCAGGTTCCTCTGCATAGCTGTATGCTGCAACTTTTTACCATTCAAGTAATAATCCTTTTTACTGTTACTCCTCCCAAAATGAATGACTTCACATTTATTAACATTGTATTTCATCTACCAGACCTTTACCCACTCACTCAAAGTATTTATGTTTCTCTGCAAAGTTCAAAGTTTGTGAGAAGATTTGTAGCTCGGGTGCTCGTTGTGGTTCTGTTCGCCGAGCTGGGAGTTTTTGTTGCAAACGTTTCGTCCCCTTTCTAGGTGACATCTTCAGTGCTTGGGAGCCTCCTGTGAAGCGCTTCTGTGCTGATTCCTCCGGCATGTATAGTGGTTTGAATCTGCCACTTCCGGTTGTCAGTTGCTGTCCGCTGCAGTGGCCAGTATATAGGGTCTAGTTAGATGTGTCTGTTGATAGAATGTGTGGATGAGTGCCATGCCTCTAGGAATTCCCTGGCTGTTCTCTGTTTGGCCTGCCCTACAATAGTGGTGTTGTCCCAATCGAATTCGTGTTGTTTGTCATCTGAGTGTATGGCTACTAGGGATAGCTGGTCGTGTCGTTTCATGGCTAGTTGGTGTTCATGGATGCGGGTTGTTTGCTGTCTTCCTGTTTGTCCTATGTAGTCTTTTGTGCAGTCCTTGCATGGGATTTTGTACACTACATTAGTTTTGCTCATGCTGGGTATCGGGTCCTTTGTCCTGGTGAGTTGTTGGCTGAGGGTGGCTGTTGGTTTGTGTGCTGTTATGAGTCCTAGTGGTCGCAGCAGTCTGGCTGTCAGTTCAGAAATGCTCCTGACGTATGGGAGTGTGGCCAGTCCTTTGGGTTGTGGCATGTCCTCATTTCATTGTCTTTCGTTTCGTTTCACAGTCCTCTGCACACTTTGCTGTGCCCCTCATCTTAGTGTCATCTGCAAACATGTGGTCACCAACTTCAAATCATCTATATAAATTGTGAATAATTCAGTCCCCACACCGATCCCTGAGGCACACACTAGTCACTGACTGCCAGCCAGAATAGTACTCATTTATCCTCACTCTTTGCTTCCTGTTAGTCAACTAATCCTCTATCCATGCTAATACTTTTACCCGTAATGTAGCAGCCTTTTGCGTTCATCTTATTGAAGGCCTTTTGGAACTAGGTACACTAGATCCACTGGGTCACAGTGTCCACCCTGCCCGTAATGTCTTCATAGAATTTCAAAAAGATTTGTTGAGCATGATCTGCCCATAGAAAAATACAGCGCAATACAGGCCCTTCGGCCCTCGGTGTTGCGCCGACCGAAGCCTACCTAACCTACACTAGCCCACTATCCTCCATATGCTTATCCAATGCCCGCTTAAAAGACCATAAAGAGGGAGAGTCCATCACTGCTACTGGCAGGGCATTCCATGAACTCACAACCTGCTGAGTAAAGAATCTACCCCTAACATCTGTCCTATACCAATCTCCCCTTAATTTAAAGCTGTGTCCCCTAGTAACAGCTGACTCCATACATGGAAAAAGCTTCTCACTGTCAACCCTATCTAAACCTCTAATCATCTTGTACACCTCTATCAAATCTCCCCTAAACCTTCTTTTTTCCAATGAGAATAGCCCCAAGTGCCTCAGCCTTTCCTCATACGATCTTCCTACCATGCCAGGCAACATCCTGGTAAACCTCCTCTGCACCCGTTCCAGTGCCTCCACATCCTTCCTATAGTATGGCGACCAAAACTGCACACAATACTCCAGATCCAGCCGCACCAGAGTCTTATACAACTGCAACATGACCTCAGGACTCCGGAACTCAATTCCTCTACCAATAAAGCCCAATACGCCATATGCCTTGCCCACAACAGAAGTGAGACTCACTGGCCTATAGTTACTAGGGCTATCCCTACTCCCCTTCTTGAACAAGGGGACCACATTCGCCATTCTCCAGTCTTCTGGCACTATTCCTGTAGACAACGACGACATAAAAATCAAGGCCAACGGCTCCGCTATCTCTTCCCTAGCTTCCCAGAGGATCCTAGGATAAATGCCATCATGAACCTATGCTGTGTCTGTCCAACAGGACAATTTCTATTGAGATGCCTTGCTATTTCTTCCTTGATAATACATTCAAGCATCTTCCCCACTACAGATGTTAAGCTCACCGGTCTATAATTCCTCATCTTTTGTCTACCTCCCTTTTTAAACAGTGGCATCACATTTGCTGTTTTCCAATCTGCTGGGACTGCCCCAGAGTCCAGTGAGTTTTGGAAAATTACCACCATGGCACTTGCTATTCCTCCTGTCATCTCTTTTAGTACACTGGGATGCATTCCATCAGGGCCAGGAGACTTGTCTATCCTTAATTCCATTAGCTTGCCCAACACTAGTACTCCACTGTTCCTAGTGGCTAGTTTTCTGCCTGTTTGTCTAATGTAATGTTTGTTACAGTTCTTGCAAGATATTTTGTAAATGACATTAGTTTTGCTTGTTGTCTCTATAGGGTCTTTCAAGCTCATGAGCTGCTGTTTTAGCGTGTAGGTGGGTTTGTGGACCACCATGATGCCAAGGGGTCTAAGTAGTCCAGCAGTCATTTCCGAGATGTCTTTGATGTAGGGGAGAGTGGCCAGGGTTTCTAGACATGTTTTGTCTGTTTGGTTGGGTTTGTTCCTGAGAAACTGGTGGACTATGTTCATTGGATACCCATTCTTTTTGAACACCATTCCTGAAGAAGGGCTCATGCCCGAAATGTTGATTCTCCTGCTCTTTGGATGCTGCCTGACCTGCTGCGCTTTTCCAGCAACACATTTTCAACACTACTACTTCCGAGTTTTGAGAAGATTTATAGCTCAGGTTGAGGTTCTGGAGGTAGATTTGAACTACAGAAGCAATCATCCCAACGTCCACAAATGAAGCTGCATCAGAACATTATTTCAACGAGCCACCACACACTGCAGCACAGAGGAACTACGCAGAGCAGAGGAAAATCACCTATCCCGTGTATTCAAAAAGAATGGGTACCCAATGAACATAGTCCACCAGTTTCTCAGGAACAAACCCAACCAAACAGACAAAACATGTCCAGAAACCCTAGTAACTCTCCCCTACATCAAAGATATCTCGGAAAAGACTGCCGGACTACTTAGACCCCTTGGCATCATGGTGGTCCACAAACCCACCTACACGCTAAAACAGCAGCTCATGAGCTTGAAAGCCCCCACAGAGACAACAAGCAAAACTAATGTCATTTACAAAATACCTTGGAAGAACTGTAACAAACATTACATTAGACAAACAGGCAGAAAACTAGCCACTAAGATACATGAACATCAACTAGCCACAAAACGACATGACCCTCTCTCACTAGTATCCTTACATACAGATAAGGAAGGACACTACTTCAATTGGGACAACACATCCATCTTAGGACAAGCCAAACAGACACGTGCAAGAATTCCAGGAAGCATGGCATTCCAACTGGAACTCTATCAACAAACACATTGACTTGGACCCCATTTACCACCCCCTGAGAAAAAGAACTGGAAATGACATCTCAGCTGGAAATGACATCACTACAGGAACATGCATCACCACAGAAAATGAAATCACCAACCCAAAGAAACCCAAACATATAAATAGAAAACAGGAATCACCAGGAGTGCTTTGTCCAGAGGCTGACTGAAGGTGTTACCTAGTATGGTGACAAAACGGCTGAAAATGAACCAGCCAGTTCAGCAAGCAAACCTCCATCCAGAACTATTACTTTCGCAATAATGATTGTTTCCAGGTCCTCTTTCATCTCTTTTGTCAATTACAGGCATGCTATTAATGTCTTCCACTGTGAAGACCAATACAAAATATCTGTTCAATGCCTCGGCCATTTCATCATATGCCACAATTAAATGTCCCTACTCATCTCTAAAGGACTAATGTTTACTTTCGACAATCTTTTATTTTATATATGCATAGAAGCTTTTGCTGTCTTTGTATTCTGTGCTAATTTTTTCTCATAATCTCGTATTTTTCTTTATAGCTCTTTTTGTGGCTTTCCATTGACCTTTAAAGTTTTCCCAATCTTCTCATTTCATGATGATTTTGGCCACTTTGTATGTCTTCTCTTTCAATTTGATAGCCTCTTATTTCCTTAGACACATGCTGATTACCCCTTTTCTTATAGTCTTTCCTTTTCACTGGAATATACTTCTGCTGAGCTCTTTGAAAATTGCTTTGAAAGTCCTCCAGTGCTCAACAACTGTCCAATCTTTTTTCCAATCTACTTTAGCCAAGTCCCCGCTCTTTCTTTTGTAGTCTCCCTTTTTAAGCACAGAACCCTGGTATTAGATTTTATCTTCTCACTCTCCATCTGTATTTTAAATTCAACCATAATGTGATTGCTCCTACCAAAAAGGATCCCAAACTATGAGGTAATTAATTATTCCTGTTTCATTACACAGGACCAAATCTGGGATAGCTTGTTCCCTCACCGGTTCCATTACATACTGTTCAAGAAAAATATCATGGATACACTCAACAAACTCCTCCTCAAGGCTACCCTGACTGAGCTGATTAGACCAATCAACATGTAGATTAAAATCCTCCATGATAATTGCCGTACCATTTTTTCCTGGCATTAGTTATTACTTTGTTTATTTTCTGCCGCAATGTGATGTTATTATTTGGTGGCCTATAGACTACGCTTATCAGTGACTTTTTCTTCTTAGAATTTCTAATTTCCACCCAACTGGATTCAACCTTATTCTCCATGGAACCTGTATCATCCCTCAGCACCGCCCTGATGTTGTCCTTGAATATCAGAGCTTTATATCTTTCCTTGGTTAAGAAACCAAAATCATTCACGCTATTCCAGCTTTGGTCTGCCTACAGTCTTGCACAGATTTAACAAAATTTCTCAGCTTTTATACTCCATTGAAACAAAGTCCAACGTTCCATTTTCACTATTACCCGTGGAACTTGGATGCTAGCTTTCTGTGATTCATTGAGGAGGGCTCCCAAATTCCTTTTTTTCATAATTTTCTGCAGTCTTTATCCATTTGAAAAATATTTAGCTCAATACTCTTAATGCTAAAATGCATTGCCTTACACTTTCACATATTATATTTTGCCACTTCCCTCACCTATCTATAATTCCTGTGTAGATTCTTTGTGTCATCCTTGCCACTTGTGTTTTTGCTTTATTTGTTTGTGGGACCTGGTCACTGGCTGGCTAGCATTTATTGCGTGTCCCTACTTGCCCTTGAGAAGGTGATGGTGAGCTGCCTTCATGGACTGCTGTAGTCCATTTGCTTTGGATTGACCCACAATACCGATAGGGAGGGGGGTCCAGGATTTTGATCCACTGACAGTGAAGGAACAGTGATATATTTCCAAGTCAGGATGATGATTGGCTTGGAGGGGAGCTTGCAGGTGATGGTGTTCCCATGTATTTGCTGCTCTTGTCCTTCGAGATGGAAGTGATCATATATTTAGAACGTGATGTCTAAGGATCATAGGGATAGAGGAATTAGGATTGGAAGTAGGCAATTCAGGCCTTCAAGCCTGCTCTGCCATTTGATATGATCATGGCTGATCTTATTCCTGGTATCAACTTCACTTTCCTGCCTGCTTGTATAGCCCTTTATCCTACTTTTCATTTGAAACATCTATTTCTTTCTTGTTTCTGTTGATTGGTTCTGCCTCCTCTGTACTCTGAGGTAATCAGTTCCACTGACTCACAACCTTCTGAGGGAAGTAATTTCTTCACATTAGTGAATTTCTGCAGTGCAATATGTAATAGTATATACTGCTGAAATAGAGCATCAGAGGTGAAGGGAGTGAATATTAATGGATGAGATGCCAATCAAGTGGGCTGTTATGTCCTGGGATGGTGTCAAGCTTCTTGACAGTTGGACTGCCCATTCCGGTAAGTGGGGAGTATTGCATCAAACTCCTGACATGCTTTCTAGCTGATAGGTATGGTTTAGGTAGTCAGGACATGAGTTACTCACCACAGTTTTCCGAACTTCTGATCTGCTCTTGTAGCCTGCTTATGGGGGAGGCAATGCAATACTCGAAATGTAATGAATTGTGAAAGAGCCGCACGTAACTGTCAGACAATAGAATCACAAATGTCATATAGATATTCACAGTTGGTCTTGTTTTACTGATGCAAACTGGAACTCTGTTTTCAGAAACTTTACATGGATTGTTGGTAAGACAAAAGAAGTGAGTTTAAACATTCTTCTGTCCAATACTGGAGAAGATTCATATCTCACCACCATGGACTTGTCCTATCCAAAAAGCCTTTTCTTTAAGGGGATCTCAAAACCTCAGGTGAGATGAAATTCTGATATTGAGATGGCAGCTGAAACATAGAACATTACAGCACAGTACATGCCCTTTGTCCCTTGATGTTGCACTAACCTGTGGAACCAATCTGCCTAATCCTAACCGTAACTCTAACCAATCTGAAGCCCATCTATTCTACGCTATTTCATTTTCATCCCTATGTTTATCTAATGACCATTTAAATGCCCTTAAAGTTGGCAAGTCCACTACACACTCTACCAGGTCATTTATAAAAAATTATCAAACAGTGACCCCAAAACACCATTAGTACACCACTAGTAACTGAACTCCAGGATGAACATTCCTCATCAACCACCACCATCTGTCTTCTTTCAGCTCGCCAATTTCTGATCCAAACCACTAAATTACCCTCAATTCCATGCCTCTGTATTTTGTGCAATAGCCTACTCTGGGGAACCTTATCAAACACCTTACTGAAATCCATGTACACACATCAACCGCTTTATCCTCATCCACCTGTTTACTGACTATCTCAAATAACTCAATAAGGTTTGTGAGGCACAACCTACCCTTCACAAAACCATGTTGACTATCCCTAATCAACATATTCCTTTCTAAATAATTATAAATCCTATCTCTTATAGCCTTTTCCAACACTTCACCCACAAACGAAGTAAGGCTCACTGGTCCATAATTACCAGGGTTGTCTCGACTGTCCATAGGAAGGCCACTGACAAAAAGCGTACCAACTTCCTCTTCACTGTTGTTCATTTCTTCACTTTTCGTGCTCATGACTGGGGAGCTGATTGAATCCATTGAATCAGATTGTGGAGAGGCGGGTGGTGGTTTTTTTTTTAGATTAGATTCCCTACAGTGTGGAAACAGGCCCTTCGGCCCAACAAGTCCACACCGACCCGCCGAAGCGCAACCCACCCATACCCCTACATATACCCCTTACCTAACACTACGGGCAATTTAGCATGGCCAATTCACCTGACCCGCACATCTTTGGACTGTGGGAGGAAACTGGAGCACCCGGAGGAAACCCACGCAGACACGGGGAGAATGTGCAAACTCCACACAGTCAGTCGCCTGAGGCGGGAATTGACCCAGGTCCCTGGCGCTGTGAGGCAGCAGTGCTAACCACTGTGCCACCGTGCCGCCACAGGCATGCTTTACCTGTGAATGGAGAAACTTGAGAGAAGATATTGGCTGCTAAAAAGATGTTTGCATTTCCTCTCTCATTTCTTCCTTGCCAGGGTGGTTATCAGTATGAAGACAGTCTCACATTTACCTACACTAAATTGTATCTGCCTATTTCAACATTCTTTGAATTCTTGAAGTCTATTACTCAGTTCACTTATTTATGACATTATCAAATTTTATACAAAGCATAAGCTTGTAAATTGTACTGGCTAAGCAATTCAGTCAAGCATAAACAACATTCAGTGGTCCTAAAATCAAACACTCGGGTACCTCATTCAAGTTATTGAAACATTATTTTCTTTTAACAAATTGATATTTAACTAATGTGAAAGCACTCAGGAAAAGTGTTTCAAAAGTCTAGAACAGCAAGAAAACAACAAAATGATTCCTATGCTTTAGCAATTTGGAAGGCAGTTTCAGTTCAGATTTAAATCTCAAATATTCTTGGGATACAAATGCTGAATATTTTAAAATATGTAAATCAAAATTCCCAAATAAAAAGGTGGAATTACAGTAGCAACTTTGGTAGAGATCAACATTCTTTGAATTTGCAATATGAAAGGGGCCAATGAATTCTTAACAATAATTAAAAGAACTGAAACAGCTCAGCTTCAAGTTCTAATATTCTCTAAAATCTTAAAACATCAAATTCAAAACGAACTCTTTTTGTGAACACTGCACTAAAAACACAGCATCAAAGATATTTTAATACAATATTCTCATCTGGTGAAAGCATGATCTCTGACTCAAGTGTTTTTTTAAACCGGCATTGCAGAATTTCAAACAAATCAGGGGCTCAAAGGAACTGTTACTTTTAAAGTTATAAGTTTGATAATTTTTAAAAGGACATAATGTTGTACAATTTCAATGTAAAAACAAAACCAGCCCCACCACACAGCCCACAAAACATATTGAATTAAGATCCTGATTCAAGATTAAGCCATCTACTGTTACACAATGAATAACTGGTTTCACATAATGCATAGGGTTAGGGGCGGCACGGTGGTTAGCACTGCTGCCTCACAGCAGCAGGGCCTTGGACTTGATTCCAGCCTCAGGCCGACTGTCTGTGTGGAGTTTGCATATTCTCCCCATGTCTGCGTGGGTTTCCTCCGGGTGCTCCGGTTTCCTCCGACAGTCCAAAGATGTGCACATCAGGTGAATTGGCCATGCTAAATTGTCCATAGTGTTAGGTGTATTAGTCAGAGAGAAATGAATCTGGATGGGTTACTCTTCGGAGGGTCGGTGTGGACTTGTTGGGCCAAATGGCCTGTTTCCATTCTGTAGAGAATCTAATCTAATCAGGTAAAGATGGTGGTTTCCTTCCCTAAAGGCCACGAGGGAACCCAGTAGTTTTCCCAACAGTTGATAATGGATTCGTACACTCTTAATTCCAGATTTATTTTATTCATTTCAAATCCCATGGTGAATTCAAATCTGCCATGGTGGGTTTCAAACCCGGGTTCCCAGAACATTACCTGGGTCTCTGAATTCCTTCGTCTCCACCGCATCTGCTCCTAGGAGCACCAGTTCTAATACCAAACTACCCAGATGGCCTATTTCTTCAAAAATCGCAACTCCGCCCCCCCCCCCAGACGTGGTCGACGATGCTCTCCACCACATCTCCACTTCCCGCTCCTCCGCCCTTGAAACCCGCCCCTCCAATTGCCACCAGAACCCCACTGGTCCTCACCTACCACCCCACCAACCTCCATATACATCATAAAATCCGTCGTCATTTCCGCCACCTCCAAACGGACCCCACCACCAGGGATATATTTCCCTCCCCTCCCCATCAGCGTTACGAAAAGACCACTCCCTCTACGACTCCCTCGTCAGGTCCACACCCCCCACCAACCCAACCTCCACTCTCGGTGCCTTCCCCTGCAACCGCAAGAAATGCAAAACTTGCGCCCACACCTCCCCCCTTACTTCCCTCCAAGGCCCCAAGGGATCCTTCCATATCCACCACAAATTCACCTGCACCTCCACACACATCATTTATTGCATCCGCTGCACCCGATGTGGCCTCCTCTATATTGGGGAGACAGGCCTTCTACTTGCAGAACGTTTCAGAGAACACCTTTGGGACACCCGGACCAACCAACCCAACCACCCTATGGCTCAACACTTCAACTTCCCCTCCCACTCCACAAAGGACATGCAGGTCCTTGGATTCCTCCATCGCCAGACCATAGCAG
Source organism: Hemiscyllium ocellatum (assembly GCF_020745735.1). NCBI lineage: Eukaryota > Metazoa > Chordata > Chondrichthyes > Orectolobiformes > Hemiscylliidae > Hemiscyllium > Hemiscyllium ocellatum. Next base: position 156,452 of record NC_083431.1, on the reverse strand, counting down.
CACGACGGCTGGAGGAAGAGCGCCTTATTTTCCGCCTAAGAACCCTCCAACCACAAGGGATGTACTCAGATTTCTCCAGTTTCCTCATTTCCCCTCCCCCCCCCCCCCCCCCACCTTGTCTCAGTCCCAACCCTCGAACTCAGCACCACCTTCCTAACCTGCAATCTTCTTCCTGACCTCGCCGCCCCCACCCCCACTCCGGCTTATCACCCTCACCTTATCACCCTCACCTTAACCTCCTTCCACCTATCATATTTCCAACGCCCCTCCCCCAAGTCCTTCCTCCCTACCTTTTATCTTAGCCTGCTGGGCACACTTTCCTCATTCCTGAAGAAGGGCTCATGCCCAAAATGTCGATTCTCCTGCTCTTTGGATGCTGCCTGACCTGCTGCACTCTTCCAACAACACATTTTCATTTCTGAATTAACTGTCCAGCAGGACTGCCAGTATGCCATTGCCTCCCCTACAGAGGTTAATTAAAGGCACCATTGACAAAAACATAAAGGAAGAGGAGTAGAAGGAATGCCTATCATCAGACCAATAGTGTTCATTGCTATCCAGAACATGCTTTTTGCTCAGATATTCAGTTTATTATTCTTTTTGTGTGAAAGCTACTACAATTCCAACTCCTCTCTACACAAAGAAATGTATCCACTGATTGCATAGCTACCCAATAGGTTTCATCATGAAACAAATGAAAGGATGAGTTGGTACATAGGATTGAAGAATGTGCATATGTGGAAGTGGCAATAAACAATACATTTTGTGTGGCTTTATAAAAATGGAAATTTTAAGACCTGATATTTCATCAAACAGCCACAAATGTAGTCTTAGAAAATTGCTTTTACTTGCACTCCTAAATTTTGCAGCAAAAGTGATGTCAGCAAAGGCACAGACAGGTTACTCAGACCTCTACCTTGTTTAGCTGCTTTGATTGAATTCCTCTGGGTTTCAGAGCCTCTCAAGCCCTTAAGACCGCTGAACCTTCACTGGTGCAGGGTTAAATTTCATCAAATTGGCACAGGTTTTCTATGTTTCTGTAAGACAACAGGTATATGAGCTGTAACTAGTGAGGTTCCACAGGGATGAGTACTGGGACTACAACTGTTTTCAATATTTTGAGTTTTTGAGAAGATTTGTAGCTCGGATTGTGGATGAAGTCATGGATTCATTCACCGAGCCAGTGTGTTTTTCTAAAAAATATTTTGTTGCCTCGCTAGGTGACATCAACAGTGCGTCTTTGATAAGGTATTGGTGGTCTGTCCCACCTGGTATTTATATGTCTCTGTTTGTTGATCCTTCGGTTCTGTATCTGAGTTTGTATACGGGGTCCAGTTCAATGTGTCTATTGATTCAGTTCCAGTTGGAGTGCCAGGCTTAAAGGAATTCTCTGACTTGTTTCTTTTGCCTTTGCTAGGATGGTTACATCATCCCAGTTGATTTTGTGTCCTTCGTTGTCTATGTGGTTGTAAATGAGAGAGTGCTGGTCGTGTCTGGTAGTGGCGAGCTGATGTTGGTGCACTCCTATGCACAGTTTTCTTCTTTATCCTATGTAGTATTTTTCACACTGCAGGTATCCTGTAGATAATGTTCATCCTGTTGGACAAACCCAAAGAAGAAAGCACTACACAACTAGACACGATAGTGACCATACGATATGTGTTATGAAGGTGTAAGGAGTACTGTACCTTTAAGAGAGTTGAAGGACTTAGCAAGCACACAGATTGCTGGAGACTTTACAATGTAACATTTGGTCCTGCAGCCAGCAATACCTGGGTTACTAAGAGACAAAAAGCTAATTCAAATTCGGCCAATCAGTTTAAATTATGCCCCAAAATACCAAACTCTAGTCAAGTTTGAATTTGATATTTTGACAAAATTAACACCAATGAAATGATCCAATGCTTTGGGATATAAAACTTAAAAAAAAATTGAACAATTAGAGTAGAACTGACAAGCCACCAACATATCCAGACTGCCCGCAGAATAGCACACTTAAAGATGCTTTTATCCATCAATGATCTGTGAAACAGAAATCCCTAAAAAGAAAAAAAAAGGCAGAGGAAGATACAAGGAGAAGATCCGACATTGGCTGGTTTTGAAATTTGAATCTTTTTGGTAAATCTTAATTGGGGGTTTTATCGGACCAGTATTATAGAAGGGAAAGTAAAAGATAAGTTAGAGAAAGGAGTTGTAAATAGTAGTTAGTTAATTATTCTATGTTAGACTCATAAGTAAAAATAAAGTTGTTAATTTTTTACTTTAAATAGTGACCTTTGGGATAGTTCTTGGCCTCTCAAATTTTAACAGATTACAACACAGGTTAAATCATTTCTGTGTTGCAGGTTTAAATAGGGCAGGAAGGTTTACCCCGTGTCATAACAATATGTCAAAGGCATATCAGAGATAACTACCCAACTACTCAGACCTCTGGGAATCTTAATGGTCCGCACACCATTAAACATCTTCTACCAGCTCCTTAAAAGTTAAAGACCTGACACCCACATCCAACAGGATGAATCTTATTTACAAGATACCCTGCAAAGATTATTAAAACACTACCTAGGACAAACAAGAAGAAAATTGACCATATGAGTGCACAAATATCAGCTCGCCACTGCCAGACACAACCAGCACACTCTCATTTCCAACCGCACAGACGATGATGGTCACAAATTGAACTCGGATGATTTTGCACAGGCAAAATCGAGATATCGAGTCACCAGAGAAGTCCTTGAAACCTGGCACTCCAACTGGAACTGAATCAATAGACACATTGAACTGGACCTTGTATACAAACCACTTTGATATACAACCGGAAGTACTGACAAGCAGCGACATATAAATGCTGAAAATGTGTTGCTGGAAAAACGCAGCAGGTCACGCAGCATCCAAGGAGCCGAAGTTTCAGGCATGAGCCCTTCTTTAGGAATTCAGGGTGACATGTAAATACCAGATAGAACAGACTACCAATACCTTATTAAAGATCCACTGGTGATATCACATAGCAAGGCAACAAAACCTCCTCTGACCTAAATCGTTCTGAGTTTCTTGAGTGCAGTTCCAGTTATACTACTCCAGGCAAGTGGGAAATTCTTCTCTCACTCATGACCTGTGCTTTGTAGATGATGAACAGGATATGGGGAGCCAGGAGGTAAATTACTCATCACAGATTTCATGGTCTATGATCTGCACTCATACACACTGTGGCTATGTTATAAAAGCAGCAAATGCTAGAGAAACTCAGCAGGTTTGTCAGCATCTGTGGTGAGAGAACCCCAAAGAAGAATATTATTGGATTTGAAACATTACATCTGTTTCTGTCTCCATAGGAACTGCCAGACCTGCTACGTTTCTCCAACACTTTCTGTTTCCATTTCAGATCTCTGGCATTTGCAGTACTTTGCTTTTATCACAGAGTCTGTGTGATAGTCCAGTTAGGTTTGAGATCCAGGAATCTCCAGAATATTTATGGTAGATTGAATTGTGAGTGAGTGAAGATCAGTCAGTTCCTGTTATGTCTATAGGTCATTTCAGCATCGACCCTTTAAGTATTTGTCTTTGATAGTGCCATTTGGGTTACCATTGTGTCTGCAAAACAAACTGTGATTCAATCATGTTGAAATCAGAGAATTGAATCAGAATGCTGAGTTTCATCACTTGACCTCATGTGTATTTTTGCACCTAATCCTTTTTACACATTTTAAATTCTTCTCAGCTTGCAGATGTTAAATGCACAGATCAAGCCACATCCTCCTTATCCTTCCTAAATTGTGAGATTTTTCATCCAGTGTTCAAGAGGAATTCACAAGTAAGTAGTGAAATAATTGTGCATATTTTAATCTGTTGAATTTTAAATAAGCACCAGACATTCATTATTCTTGCATGGTTTGTGAAAGTTTGTAGCTCAGGTTGAGGTTTAGGGTGTAGATTTGCTCGCTGAGTGTAAGTTTGATATCCAGACGTTTCATTACCTGACCAGGTAACATCATCAGTGGTGACTTCCAAGTGAAGCGAAGCTGGTGTCTCCTGCTTTCTATTTATATGTTTGTCCTGGATGGGATTCCTGGGGTTTGTGGTGATGTCATTTCCTGTTCATTTTCTGAGGGGTTGATAGATGGTATCTAGATCTATGTGTTTGTTTATGGCATTGTGGTTGGAGTGCCAGGCCTCTAGGAATTCTCTGGCATGTCTTGGCTTAGCTTGTCCCTGGATAGATGTGTTGTCCCAGTGGAATTGGTGGTTTTTTTCATCCGTGTGTAGGGCTACGAGGGAGAGAGGGTCGTGCCTTTTTGTGGCTAGCTGGTGTTCGTGTATCCTGGTGATAAACTTTCTTCCTGTTTGTCCTACGTAGTGTTTGTGGCAGTCCTTGCACGGAATTTTGTAGATGACGTTGGTTTTGTCCATGGGTTGTACTGGGTCTTTTAAGTTTGTTAGCTTTTGTTTGAGAATGTTGGTGGGTTTGTGTGCTACTAGGATTCCGAGGGATCTTAGTAGTCTGGCTGTCATTTCTGAGACTTCTTTGATGTATGGTAAGGTGGTTAGGGTTTCTGGCTGTGTTAGTTCTGCTCGTCGTGGTTTGTTCCTGAGGAATCTGCGGACTGTATTTTTTTGTGTATCCGTTCTTCTTGAATACGTTGTATAGGTGGTTCTCCTCTGTTTTCTGAAGTTCGCCTGTGCTGTAGTGTGTGGTGGTTCGTTGGAATAGTGTTCTGATACAGCTTCGTTTGTGTGTGTTGGGACGGTTGCTGGTGTAGTTAAGTATTTGGTCAGTGTTTGTTGGTTTTCTGTATACGTATGTTTGTGGTTCTCCGTTGTCCTTTCTTTCGACTATGACGTCCAGGAATGCAAGTTTGTTGTCAGTTTCTTCCTCCTTGGTGAACTTCATGCCTGTGAGGGTGTTATTGATGATGTTAAATATCTTTTCTATCTTGTTTCGTTTTGTGATGACAGAAAAACCGACAAACACTGACCAAATACTTAACTACACCAGCAACCATCCCAACACACACAAACGAAGCTGTATCAGAACACTATTCCAACGAACCACCACACACTACAGTACAGGCGAACTTCAGAAAACAGAGGAGAACCACCTATACAACGTATTCAAGAAGAACGGATACACAAAAAAATACAGTCCGCAGGTTCCTCAGGAACAAACCACGACAAGTAGACCTAACACAGCCAGAAACCCAAGCCACCTTAACCCTACATCAAAGAAGTCTCAGAAATGACAGCCAGACTACTAAGACCCCTCGGAATCCTAGTAGCACACAAACCCAACAACACTCTCAAACAAAAACTAACAAACTTAAAAGACCCAGTACAACCCATGGACAAAACCAACGTCATCTACACAATTCCATGCAAGGACTGCCACAAACACTACGTAGGACAAACAGGAAGAAAGTTACCCACTAGGATACATGCATACCAGCTAGCCACAAAAAGACACGACCCTCTCTCCCTCGTAGTCCTACACATGGATGAAAAAAACCACCAATACGACTGGGACAACACAGCTATCGTGGGACAGGCTAAGCAAAGACATGTCAGAGAATTCCTAGAGGCCTGGCACTCCAACCACAATGCCATAAACAAACACATAGATCTAGATACCATCTTTCAACCCCTCAGAAAATGAACAGGAAATGACATCACCACAAACTCCAGGAATCCCATCCAGGACAAACATAAATAGAAAGCAGGAGTCACCAGCTTCGCTTCACTTGGAAGTTGCCACTGATGATGTTACCTGGTCAGGTAATGAAATGTCTGGATATCAAATCTACAGCTCAGCGAGCAAACCTACACCCTATTCATTATTCTTCACTGAAAACAAGCAAATGTGCATGAGACAGCAATATAACATTTTATAACAACAGTAACATATTAAAAAAAACCCTCCTTACCCACAGGCATATCGATAGATGTTCATAAAACCAGATGTATGTATCGATATATCCATATTATCAGAACTTTGATTTAACTTAACCAGGCAGAGTAACCAGACTAATTCTTTGGGAAGCCTAATTTCTCTAATCTTTGCTCGTATCAAAAATTCCTCATTCTTCATATCATTCTAGTAAATCTCCTTTGCACTTTTTACTGGACTTCTACACCCATCCCTAAATAAAGTGCTTAGAATTGTACACAATACTCTAACTGTGGTCTGACCAATAACTTGTAGTGGTGAAGCATCATCTCCTTGCTTCTTTACTCTGTGCCTCTACTTATAAACCCAAGGGATTGATAAATTGTCTTAATAGCTGTTTCAGCTTGCGTGGCCACCTTCAGAAACTTATGTACTTGAACCCCAAAGTTCCTCTGCTCCTGTACTCCTCCCAAACGTTGTGCTTTTTGAGCCTGTATTGGTCTCTCCATATTTCTTCTACCAAAATGCAAGTCAAAGTCAAAATACAAGGTAATAATACAGGGATGCAATATAAATAATCAGAGTGTGACAGAAAGGGAACTGAATGTCAAAACATAATGTTACATTGATTACTATGATCAGAATAGGGGGAATGCACTTGAACAACAAGGATAAGGAAGGATTCAGGTGAAAAAATGTGCAGAAACCCAAACGGAAAAGTTGAGGTAATAGTGATGCCTATCAATGTGGCTAATACAAGTTGATGGGACCAGAAGCAGCAGAGAGTTTAATTCCAATAGTGCATCAGAGAGTCTGATCCATGCAGAGGATAGTTGTGAAAAATAAAATTTGAAATTGCTTTATCTGAATGAACACAATCTGTAATAAGACAGATGAACCAATGGCAAAAAGAGACATATGCATTTAAATCTAATGGCTGTAACAAAGATATAATTACAAAGTGATCAAGGATGGGAAACAAATATTTCAGTGTACATAACATTTCAAAAATGACTCAAAAAGAATAGAAAAAGAGGTTGCGTTGCCTGATAATTAAGGATTCATTTAGGAGATTAGCGGAAAAGGATATTGTCTCTCAAAATCAGGAAAGAGAGTTAGTATGAATAGAAATTAAGAATAGCAAGGGTCAAAAAAACACTGGTCAGAGTAGTTTATTTTTCTCCAACAGTAGTCATGCATTGGACAGTGCATTAAACAAAAAATTATTAGAGTTTCTAACAAAGGTGATATAGCAGTTGTGGAGGAATGTAGTCTTCATATTTTGCTGTTTAATTTATTGATGGGATGTGGGCATCAGCTGGGCCAGCACTTCTGGCCATCCCTAAAAATACTTGAACTGAGTGGCTTGCTAGGCCATTTCAGAGGGCAGTTGAGAGTCAACCACATTGCTGTGGGTCTGGAGTCACATATAGGTAGCCAGACCAGGTAAGTATGACAAGTAACAGAATCACAGGGTTATCATGGTGCAGGAGGCCATTGGCCCACCATCCCTGCACCGACTCTATTATCTAGTCTGACTATCTTATCTCATGCCAATCTCCTCCCTGTTCCCCATATTCCTACACACCATTTCCAGCCAAAAAAAAATCCCCTTTTCAGTGCCTCAATTGAACCTACTGCACTATATTTCCAGGCAGTGCATTTCATACATTAACAACCAAAGAAGAACATAGAACGGTACAGCACAGAATAGGCCCTTCAGCCCACGATGTTGTGCCGACCACTGATCCTCATGTATGCACCCTCAAATTTCTATATGTGTGAAAAAGTTTTTTTGCACATTATTTGAAACCTATGCCCTCTTGTTTTTGTTTCTTTTATATTGCAGAAGTGAGAAGAAAATAAATCAAGTCAGAGAAAAGGCACAGGAAAAAGTGAGGACTGCAGATGTTGGAGTTCAGATTTGAGAGTGTGGTGCTGGAAAAGCACAGCAGGATGCTGACCAGACCTGCTGTGCTTTTCCAGCACCACACTCTTGTTAGAAAAGGCTTGTAAGAAAGGCATTATTACAATAATAATGGGAACTTGAAGTCACATTGGGTCTAGGGTGGACTGGTAAGGTGGATACAGAACTGGCTTAGTATTAGAAGACAGAGTTGGAAGGGTGTTTTTCTGAATGCAGATCTATGACCATTAGTGTTGTGTAAGGATCGGTGCTGGGATCCCTATTGTTTATAATACATGTAAATCGAATTGGAGGAGAATGCAGGTGGCCACTGTGACCTGATTGCTGCTGCTGCTGCTGCTGCTGCTGCTGCTGCTGCTGCTAGCCCCTAAAAGGTGTTCTCCCCCCCCCCCCCCCCCCCCCCCCCAACACCCCTCAACCGTATCCAAAGCGGTGTATCTATTATTGAGGTGAATGGCCATAGAGGAACCCTGCACTGGATGCCTTCCTTCCACTTTCCTCTTCTGGTTGTCACCCAGCTACCTGTAGCCTGCACCTTAGGAGTGACCATTCACTGTAGCTCTTATCAATGATATCCTCTACACCCTGCATAATCTTGAGTGCATCCAGCTCCAGTTCCCTAATGCGGACTGTCAGGAGATGCAGCCCGAAGCACTTCTCACAAGGATGGCTACTAGGGACACTGGAAGTCTCACTGATCTCCCTCATCCTGCAAGAGGAGCATGTTACTACCCTAACTGCCATCCCCACTGCCTTCAGTCTAGACAGAAAGAATGTACAGTTAAAGAGCTCTTACCCGTATTCCTGCACAGCCTCCTCAAGCAAAGGCCTCAGCACTTCCACTCGAACACTGGCCCACTCTCTTAACAACTGCTCTACCAGATTGTCCATCATTATTCAACATTCAAGTGAAAACGAATCAAGTTTGTCCAATCTGTCCTCAGAATTAATACCCTCCAAATCAGTCAACATTCTGATAAATCTTTCTGTACTCTTGCAAAGCTTCCACATCCTTCTGGTTAGTGTGGTGACCAGAACTGTACACCATATTCCAAAGCTAAAGTTCTATACAGCTGTAACATGATTTGACAATTTTTATAATTCATGCTCTGACCAATGAAGGCTAGTATTGAGGTAGCCCCTGATCAGAGTGGCATAAATATGGCCACTATAGTGCCTGCCACTGGCCTAAATATGGCTGCAGTAACAGAATTAGCATGCCTGCTCTAGCATTTAAATGAGGTCATAAGTTAGAACAGTGATAACTTTGAGACGGAGTTATCTCGCATTACAGGATCTACTTTGAACAAAGAATCTTACAAATTAATATACAGGGAATTCTGCACAAACAGCAGCTGCAGAAGTCTGTAGGAGACAGTTTGGCAGGAAATATCTAAGAGCAGGCAGCCTGAAATTTGTAACAAGCATTAAAGAAAAAAATAGGATTCCACAATAATAGAAATAGATGATAAGGGTGGGATTATGACTTGTAAAAATTTCGGAGATCAGACAAATTCATTGAGCTTTGAAGTGATTGAGTTTTAGTCTTATCAATGAGAAATATGATGTTTTATTAGGTAAAAAGAATTAGTCAGAATAGGGACAGTAAATTATATCCCAGAAGACAGTGTCTGACTAGAATGAGTTATAATGCACCTGCAAGATAAAGAGGGGTATCTAACTAAGCCTTCAAGGTTTCGTGGGACCAAAACTGCTCACAACTCATTAACTAAAGAATGCTAACCGTAGGTATAAACATAAAACTCTATATGTAACCAATTTTATAGTGGAATTAATATTATGAATCTTATAGCAATTACAGTAAGAATTAACGCTTTTGATTCTGTAATTAGGACAGCAGGAAATATAAAATGAGTAACAGAACTTGATAGGGATAGCAAAGAATAAAATGAATAACAGAATTCAAGCAGTCCTTAGAGATAAGCAAGTCTGGGAAATGTCCAAAGGGATATAACCATTAACTTTGGAATGAAAATTAATAAGATGCAATGTAAGATCCCAAGGCCTGATGATTACAATGTCTGATAAGCATCATGAGATCATTGGGATCCTAGGACTGTCCATTGGGTGTCCATTATTGATCAGGTGTTTCGCAGGATTGGATGTATAGATGAAGGGTGAAGGAACAATGACAATGTTGCTGCCTCAGGCGACTGACTGTGTGGAGTTTGCACATTCTCCCTGTGTCTGCGTGGGTTTCCTCCGGGTGCTCCAGTTTCGTCCCACAGTCCAAAAATTTGCTGGTTAGGTGAGTTGGCCATGCTAAATTGCCTGTAATGTTCGGTGAAGGGTTAAATGTAGGGGAATGGGTCTTGGTGGGTCGCGCTTTGGCGGATCAGTGTAGACTTGTTGGGCCAAAGGGCCTGTTTCCACACTGTAAGTAATCCAATCTAATCTAATAATTGTAGCATGAAATGTATAAAAATGCTATATCCCACTGGGGAAATCAGAGCATCATTGACCAGCACTGAGACTCAGAAGGAAAGGGTGTAATTAGACAAGGCGATACTGATAGGAGATTCACATGTGAGGAGGACAGACAGGAGATTCTGTGGCCACAAGGAGACCTCAAGATGGTGTGTTGCCTCCTAGGTGCCAGAGTCAAGGATGTCTCTGAGCAGTCGCAGAACATTCTGAAGGGCGATCAAGCAGAGATAATTGTGCTCATCAGTACAAATGACATAGGGAGATAAAGGGATGTGGTCCTGTGAATTGAATATAGGAGTTAGGTAAGAAGTTAAAAAGCAGGACCTCAAGGGTAGTGATCATCGGATTACTCCCAGAGTCACGTGCCAGTGAGGATAGAAATAGAAAGAGAGGCCAGATGACTGCGTGGCTGAGGAGCTGGTGTACGAGGCAGGGTTTTCGGTTTTTGGATCATTGGGATCTCTTCTGGGGCAGAGGTAACCTGTACAAGAGGATCAGGTTGTATTTGAACCAGAGGGGAACCAATATCCTTGTGGGGAGATTTGCTAGTGTTACCCAGGAGGGTTTAAACTAGGACATAATCATACTACCAGCAGACAAAGGCAGAATGACGGTCATCCTGGACAAATCAGAGTACACTCAAAAGGCAGAACAACTACTTGCAGATACCAACACCTACCAAAAGAGGGAGTTTGACCCCACTCCATAGCTCACCAATAGGATAAACAACACACTGAGGAATCTACAAAAAAATGGACAGATAACCAGGTCTGACCTACAAAGAATGAAACCAGAAAGCAACAACACCCCCAGATTCTATGGGCTACCTAAAGTACACAAACCAGACATCCCACTCAGACCCATATTATCACTACCAGGAACACCATCACACAAACTGGCTAAAGAGCTACAGCAGAAACTGAAACACCTGATCAGCGGATCCAGAAACTCCATACAGTCAACACAAGAATTCTTGGACATCATCAGAAATATACACATAGACAAGGAAGAAACCATGGTCTCATTTGATGTAACGGCACTGTTCACCTCTATTGACAAAACCCTAGCCAAAGAAACAAGATCCACCCTGCTGGACATACAGAACAGACAACAGAACGTTGAACCTATTAACAAAGACGGCATACTTAAACTACTGGACCTGTGCCTCACAACACACTTCACATTCAACAACCAGATATATGAATAAATCAACGGAACACCTATGGGCTCACTGATCTCCGGACTCATAGCAGAAGCAGTAATGCAAAGGTTAGAAAAAACAGTTTTAACGCAAATACAACCCAAACTCTGGGTCAGATATGTGGATGACACCTTTGTAATCATTAAAAACACAGAAATAGAGAACGCACACCGGATCATCAACGCCACACTCACAAGAATCCGATTCACGAGAGAGGAAGAAAAGGACAACCAGCTCCCATTCCTAGACGTGATGGTACAGAGAACACCGAACAGAGAATTCACCACGAAGGTACACAGAAAAGCCACACACACAGACCAAGTCCTGAACTATGAAAGCAACCACCCAACACACACAAACGAAGTTGCATCAGGACATTATTCAGAAGGGCCACATTGCACTGCAGCACACCAGAACTACAAAAAGAGGAAGAAGAACACCTATACAAGGTATTCACCAAAAACGGATACCCACGCAATTTCATCAACAGATGCCTAAGGGAAAGACAACGAAATGAGGACATGCCACAACCCAAAGGACTGGCCACACTACCATACATTAGGAGCATTTCTGAACTGACAGCCAGACTGCGCGACCACTAGGACTCATAACAGCACACAAACCAACAGTCACGCTCAGACAACAACTCACCAGGACAAAGGACCCAATATCCAGCATGAGCAAAACTAATGTAGTGTACAAAATCCCATGCAAGGACTGCACAAAAGACTACATAGGACAAACAGGAAGACAGCAAACAACCCGCATCCATGAACACCAACTAGCCACGAAACGACACGACCAGCTATCCCTAGTGGCCATACACTCAGATGACAAACAACATGAATTCGACTGGGACAACACCACTATTATAGGGCAGGCCAAACAGAGAACAGCCAGGGAATTCCTAGAGGCATGGCACTCATCCACAAATTCTATCAACAGACACATCGATCTAGACCCTATATACCAGCCACTGCAGCGGACAACTACTGACAACCGGAAGCGGCAGATTCAAACCACTATAAATGCCGGAGGAATCAGCACAGAAGCGCTTCACAGGAGGCTCCCAAGCACTGAGGATGTCACCTAGAAAGGGGACGAAACGTTTGCAACAAAAATTCCCAGCTCGGCGAACAGAACCACAACAACGAGCACCCCAGCTACAAATCTTCTCACAAACTTTGAGGGTTTAAACTAGTTTGGCAGGAGGGTGGGACTCTGAATAAGGGAGGGGCCATTGAGAAGTCAGGGAAAATGCATTAGCCTCCGAAAGCTATTCAGGATAGCTGGGGCACAGTAAAGGGAGGGAAAAGATTCTGGTTTAAAGTGCATTCATTTCAATGCATGAGGCCTGACTGGTAAGTAGCTGAGCTCAGAGCATGGATTGTCTCAGGGGACTGAGACAATATAGCTATAACAGAAACATGGCTGAGAGAAGGACAGGACTGGCAGCTCAGTGTTCCAAGATACAAAAGCTACAGGCACAGTAGAAGTAGAAGTAAGCGAGGAGGGGGAGTAACCCTTTTGATAAGGGAGCACATAACAACAAGTGCTTAGAGAGGATATTCTTAAGGGCTCATCAAATGAGGCCAACTGGTTAGAACTAAGACACAAGAAAGGATGGTCACTCTGTTGGGACTGTATTATAGATCCCCAAACAGTCAGCGAGTATTAGAGGAGCAGATGTGTAGAGAAATTGCAGATACCTGTCTCTTAACAGAGTCATATTGATAGTAGATTTTAATTTCCCCTGTATTGACTGGGTCACCCAGAGTGTAAAAGGTCAAGATCTAGTTGAATTTGTCAAATGTGTCCAAGAAAGTTTCCTAAATCAATATGTAGAGGGCCCTACTCAGGAAGGTGCAACATTTTGGGGCGGCATAGTGGCTCAGTGGTCAGCACTGCTGCCTCACAGCACCAGGAACGCGATTTCGATTTCCACCTTAGGCGACTGTCTGTGTGGAATTTGCACATTTTCCCGTGTCTGCGTGGGTTTCCTTCGGGTGCTCCGGTTTCCTCCCACAATCCAAAAGATGTGCAGATCAGATGAATTAGCCATGCTAAATTGCCCATAATATTAGGTACATTTGTCAGGGGTAAATGTAGAGGAATGGGTCTGGGTGGGTTACTCTTCGGAGGGTCAGTATGGATTTGTTGGGCCGAAGGACCTGATTCCAGACTGTAGGAAGTCACATCTAATCTAATCTTAATGTTGGACCTCCTCATAGGAAACAAGGTCAAGCAAGTGACCGAAGTGTCAATCGGAGAGCACTTTGGGTGCAGTGACCATAATTCTCTTAGTTTTAACAGTTATAGAAAAAAAGGTAGGAGATGTCATCGGGTTAAGGTACTAAATTGGAGTAGGGCTAATTTGGGGACCATTAGGCAGGATCTAGCAGAGGTTGATTGGGTGAGTCTGTTTGGAGGAAAAGGAATGATTGGCAAATGGGAGACTTTTAGCAGTGTGATATCAGGAGTCCAGGGACAGTATGTCCCTATTAGAGTGAATGGAAAAGCTGGCAGGTTGAGCATGCCTGGCTGATGAGGAATATTGAGGCTCTGGTCAGGAAGAGAAAGAAGGCATGCATTGGGTTTAAACTATTGGGCTCAAGTGAATCCCTAGATGACTATTAAAAAGTGTAGGAGCACAATTAAAAGGGAACTCAGAAGGGCAAAAAGAGGATATGAGATGGATCTGACAGATATCTTATGGTTTTATGGTCTTGTGATAATGTTAAATATCATCCCAAGAGGCTCTACAGATATTAATAGTAAAAGGGTAACAAGGGAGAGAATAGGTACTGTTAAAGATCAACATGCCCATCTATCTGTGGAGCCACAGGAGATGGGGAGATTTTTAATTACTATTTCTTATCAATGTTTACTGAGGAGAGAATCTTGGATGCTAGGGAAATAAGGGAAACAAGCATGGATGTTTTAGACCACACACACATTACCAGAGAGGAGGTGTTTGCAGCCTGAAAGAGCACTAAAGTGGATAAATCCCAATGGCCTGATCAAGTCCATGCTTGGACATTGTGGATGGCTAGAGAAGAAATTGCAGAGATTTTTGCTTCAACTTTAGCTACTGCTGAAGTTCGGGAAGACTGGAGGGTGAGAACAAACAAAGAACAAAAAACATTTACAGCCCAGGAACAGGCCCTTCAGCCCTCCAAGCCTGAGCCAATCCAAATCTACTGTCTAAACCTGTTGCCCAATTCCTAAGCATCTGTATCCCTATGCTCCCTGCCTACTCATGCATCTGTCCAGATGCATCTTAAATGAATCTACCATGCTTGCCTCTACCACCTCTGCTGGCAACGTGTTCCAGACACCCACCACCATATTGTGGGCAGCACGGTGGCACAGTGATTAGCACTGCTGCCTCACAGCGCCAGAGACCCGGGTTCAATTCCCGACTCAGGCGACTGACTGTGTGGAGTTTGCGCATTCTCCCCGTGTCTGCATGGGTTTCCTCCAGGTGCTCCGGTTTCCTCCCACAGTCCAAAGATGTGCAGGCCAGGTGAATTGGGCCATGCTAAATTGCCCGTAGTGTTAGGTAAAGGGGTAAATGTTGGGGTATGGGTGGGTTGTGCTTCGGCGGGTCGGTGTGGACTTGTTCGGCCGAAGGTCCTGTTTCCACACTGTATGTAATCTAATCTAAACTCTCCGTGTAACGTACTTGCTGCGTGTAACCCCTTAAACTTTTCAGGGGGATAGTGGTAGTGGGTCGTGTCTTTTGGTGGTCAGTTGGTGGACATGTATCCTGGTGGTAAGTTTCCTACTAGTTTGTCAGATATCGTGTTTTTTACAGTTCTTGCATGGTATCTTGTAGATAAACTAAAGTATCTAATGGATCTTTAAGGTTCATTAGTCACTGATTAAATGTGTTGGTAGGTTTGTGGGCTACCATGATGCCAAGGGGTCTGAGTAGTCTGGAAGTCATTTCTAATATGTTTTTGATCTAAGGTAATGTGGCTATAGTTTTTGGTTGCGTTGTGTCTGCTTGTTTGGGTTTGTTTCTGAGGAATCAATGGATTTTGTTTATTGGGTACCCATTTTTCTTGAAAACATTATTTTTTTTCAGCCTTTTGGTAGTTCTTGGATGATACAGGGTAATCTCGTTCGTTGAAATAACGTCTTGAAGCAGTTCTATTTGTGGGTATTAGGATGATTGCTTCTGAAGTTAAGTATTTGGTCTGTTTGTTATTTTCTGTAGACACTAGTTTGAAGCTCTCCATTAACTGTACATTCAACTGTCATGTCTGGGAATGGGAGTCTGTTGTTGTTCTCCTCCTCTTTTGTAAGTTTAGATACTACCAGCAAAACTAATGGCATCTACAAGATACCATGCAAGAACTGTTTAAAAAAAAACACTACATCTGACAAATTAGTAAGAAACTTGCCACCAGGATACATGAACAGCAACTGGCCACCAAAAGACATGATCCATATCACTAGTTTCTATACATACAGATAAATAAGGACACTACTTTGATTGGGACAACACAGACATCCTAGGACAAGTGAAGCAAACACACGCATGAGAATTCTTAGAGGCATGGCACTCTAACCAGGACTCCACCAATAAACACATCGATTTAGATCCTATCTACCTTCCCTTGAAACAATAACAGAAATGACATCACCCAACTTAAGAAACCAAGACCTATTAATAGAGAGGTGGGATATATCACCAGCACTTCACTGGAGACTCTCATTGATTATGTTACCTAGTATGGTGATGAATCATCTGAAATCAAACCTTCAAGGTCAACGAGTTAACTTACATACTTATCATCAATCTTCTCAAAAATCATTTACGCGAATGTTGCCAGGACTAGAAAGCCTGAGGTAGAGGGAGAGGATAGGACTTTATTCCTTGGAATGTAGGTGAATGACAGTTGACCTTTACGGGCGGCACGGTGGCACAGTGGTTAGCACTGCTGTCTCACAGCGCCTGAGACCAGGGTTCAATTCCCGACTCAGGCGACTGACTGTGTGGAGTTTGCACGTTCTCCCCATGTCTGCGTGGGTTTCCTCCGGGTGCTCCGGTTTCCTCCCACAGTCCAAAGATGTGCGGGTCAGGTGAATTGGCCATGCTAAATTGCCTGTAGTGTTAGGTAAGGGGTAAATGTAGGGGTATGGGTGGGTTGCGCTTCGGCAGGTCGGTGTGGATTTGTTGGGCCGAAGGGCCTGTTTCCACACTGTAAGTAATCTAATATAGTCTTATTGAGATATATAAAATCATGAGGGGCATAGATAGGATGAATGCATATAGGGATGGGGGAACTGAAAACTAGAGGGTGTAGGTTTAAGGTGAGAGGAGAAAGATTTAAGAAGGACCTGAGTGGCAACTTCTTCACGCAGACAGTGATGCGTATATGGAATAGGCTGCCAGAGAAAGTTGTTGAGGTAGGTGCAATAACAACATTTTAAAAATATTTGCATAGGTACATGGATGGGAAGGGTTTAGAGGGATATGGATCAAATGTGGGCAATTGGACCTAGCTGAGTGGGCACCATGGTCAGCATGGGCCAATTTGAGTTGAAAGGCCTGTTTCCATGATGTATTGCTGTATGACTCTATGACACCAAGTGCACAAAATTATGACAGGCATGGATAAGGTGGATAGTTGGAGTCTCTTTCCCAGAGTATAAATGTTAATTGTGAGGAGGCATTAATTTAAGGAAAACAGAAGTAAGTTCAAAGGAGAGTAAGAGATACGTTATTTATGCAGAAGATGGTAACTGCTGGAATGCACTGCTAGAGAAGGTGGGAGAGGTGGATACAATGGTAACATTTAAGAGGTATTTTGCCAAATATATATATAGAGAGAGGAAGGGAATAGAGGGCTATGAACTTTGTAGAGACAAAAGGTTTTTAGTTTAGAAAGGCATCATGCATTGGCTCTGAGTCGGTGGGCCGAAGAGCCTGCTCTTTTGTGTACTGTGTTTGGTCAGTATGCAGGTGGACTGGTTAAATCAGGTTGGTAGCGGATCTCAAGAAAGGAAATTTTTGGAATATCTACATGTTTATTTTTGAAAAAGCTTTGTGGTAGACCCTACCAGGGAACAGATGTTCGCAGGTAAAGGGACGGCTGGAAAATGGGAAGTCTTCAGCAATGAGATAACAAGAATCCAGAGAAAGTATATTCCTGTTAGGGTGAAAGGGAAGGCTGGTAGGTATAGGGAATGCTGGATGACTAAAGAAATTGAGGGTTTGGTTAAGAAAAAGAAGGAAGAATATCAGGTATAGACTGGATAGATCAAGTGAATCCTTAGAAGAGTATAAAGGAAATAGGACTATACTTAAGAGGGAAATCAGGAGGCAAAAAGGAGACATAAGATAGCATTGGCAAATAGAATTAAGGAGAATCCAAAGGGTTTTTACAAATACATTAAGGACAAAAGGGTAACTAGGGAGAGAATAGGACCCCCCAAAGATCAGCAAGGCGGCCTTTGTGTGGAGCCACAGAAAATGGGGGAGGTATTAAATGAATATTTTGCATCAGTATTTACTGTGGAAAAGGATATGGAAGGTATAGACTATGGGGAAATATATGGTGACATCTTGCAAAATGTCCAAATTACTGAGGAGGAAGTGCTGGATGTCTTGAAACGGTTAAAGGTGGATAAATCCCCAGGACCTGACCAGGTGTACCCAAGAACTCTGTGGGAAGCTAGAGAAGTGATTGCTGGGCCTCTTGCTGAGATATTTGTATCATCGATAGTCACAGGTGAGGTGCCGGAAGGCTTGAGGTTGGCAAACGTGGTGCCACCTTTTAAGAAGGGCGGTAAAGACAAGCCAGGGAACTATAGACCAGTGAGCCTGACCTCGGTGGTGGGCAGGTTGTTGGAGGGAATCCTGAGGAACAGGATGCACATGTATTTGGAAAGGGAAGGACTGATTAGGGATAGTCATCATGGCTTTGTGCACGGGAAATCATGTCTCACAAACTTGATTGAGTTTTTTGAAGAAGTAACAAAGAAGATTGATGAGGGCAGAGCAGGAGATGTGATCTATGTGGACTTCAGTAAGGCATTCGACAAGGTTCCCCATGGGAGACTGATTAGCAAGCTTAGATCTCATGGAATACAGGGAGAACTAGCCATTTGGATACAGAACTGGCTCAAAGGTAGAAGACAGAAGATGTTGTTGGAAGATTGTTTTTCAGACTGGAGACCTGTGACCAGTGGAGTACCACAAGGATCTGTGCTGGGTCCTCTACGTTTTGTCATTTACATAAATGATTTGGATGCGAGCGTAAGAGGTACAGTTAGTAAGTTTGCAAATGACACCAAAATTGGAGGTATAGTGGACAGCGAAGAGGGTTACCTCAGATTACAACAGGATCTTTTTGCAGCAGAGAGCGACGGGAGCTGGGCGGAAGTTCAGGCGGAGCGCAAAGCCGCTCGGGAAGCTAAGTGATTGCTATTAGAGTGGGTGTGTTCTAAACCCCAGGTCCTACAAAGTAGGGTCTCCCTCCCTCCCTCCTCCTCTAACCTAAATTAAGAGTCCACAGACTTGCCACAAAAAGAGGGTCTAAGGAAGTTTGGATCGAAGAGTGAGGCTTCAGCTCAGGAGTCTTTGACAAGGAGGTTGAGTGAAGTGATTGCGCCACATTTGAAGAGGGTGAAGACATGACTGCCCAGCTGGTTCAGTGTGCTACGTGCTTGATGTGGGAGGTCAACGACTCTGGTATGTCTGGCTCGTACATGCGTGGAAAGTGTGTGCACATTCAGCTGTTGACCGAGCATATTGCAGCGCTGATGAAAGAACTCGAGGACCTTAGGCTTATCTGAGAGAACGAGATCTTTCTGGACAAGACCTTCAGTGAGGTTATTACACCAATCATGCCAGAAGAGAGCAGACGATGAGGAAGGCAGAGAGGAGACAGGTGCAAGAGACCCCGGGAGAAGTAGCTGTCAGGAACAAGTTGAGGCTTTTGGAAACAGTAGAGACTGATGACACTGCCAGTTTGCAAGGCGGCCAGGTCTGTCAATCAAAAGTTGGCGCAGAGGCAGAGCGGAAGAGTCTGACATCGCACAGAGCCATGGTAATAGGGGACTCCATCGTGAGAGGAACTGACCGGGGTTTTTGTGGCAGCAGACGGGATTTAAGGATGGTGTGTTGCCTTCCTGGTGCCAGGGTGAAAGACTTCGCGGACAGAGTGCGGGAAATCCTCAAGGTCGAGGGTGAAGAGCCAGAGGTGGTGGTACATGTCGGCACAAATGATGTCGGGAAGAAGAGGAGGAACACACTACAGCGGGACTTCGGAGAACTAGGAAGAAGGCTGAAAAGCAGGACGTCCAAGGTGGTTATCTCCGGTTTGCTTCCAGTTCCTCGGGCTGGTGTGGCCAGAAATGGGGAGATAATGGACTTGAACGTGTGGTTGGGGAACTGGTGCAGGAAGCAAGGATTTAAGTTCTTGGATCACTGGTGTATATTTTGTGGTAAGCATACATTCTACAAGAGAGACGGTTTGCACCTTAGTAGGTTAGGGACCAGCATTCTGGCAGGCAGGTTTTCTACTGCAACACCGCTACGTTTAAACTAAGTAGCAGGGGAAAGGGACAAACTGGATGTTTAAAAAGGAAATTGAAGGGAAAGTTAGAACAAGAGAAGTCAGGAAAGACAACTGTATCAATGAGGCAGAAAACTCGGAAAGGGATCATGCTGTAAGTTTGAGTGAAATAGGGGTTGATGGGAGAGGTGAGAGCAGTAACAAATTAAACATACTATATATGAATGCACGAAGCATTAGACATAAGATGGATGAGCTTGAGGCTCTTTTGGAAATTGGCAGATATGATATTGTGGGGATAACTGAGACGTGGCTTCAAGTGGACAGGGCCTGAGAAATGAATATTCAAGGCTACACGTGCTATTGTAAGGACAGACTGATGGGCAGAGGGGGTGGGGTGGCCTTGTTGGTAAGGGAGGATATTCAGTCCCTTGCGTGGGGGGACCTAGAGTCATGGGATGTAGAGTCAGTGTGGATAGAGCTGCAAAATACTAAGGGTAAAAAGACCCTCTTGGGAGTCATCTACAGGTCACCAAACAGTAGTCTGGATGTCGGAAATTGGCCTGTCGCAATGATGTTACTACAGTTGTTATGGGGGATTTTAACATGCAGGTAGACTGGGAGAATCAGGATGGTATTGGACCTCAAGAAAGAGACTTTGTGGAGTGCCTCCGAGATGGATTCTTAGAGCAGCTGGTGCTGGAGCCGACCAGGGAGAAGGCAATTCTGGATCTGAAATTGTGTAACGAACCAGAATTAGCCAAAGACCTTGAAGTAAATGAGCCATTGGGAAGTAGTGACCATAATATATTAAGCTTCAATCTGCAATTTGAGAGGGAGAGGGTACAATCAGAAGTGACAGTACTTCTGTTGAATAAAGGGAACCATGGAGCTATGAGGGAGGAGCTGGCCAAAGTTCAATGGTGCAATACCTTAGCAGGGATGACCGTGGAGGAACAATGGCAGATATTTCTGTGCATAATGCAGAAGTTGCAGGATCAGTTCATTCCTAAAAGAAAGAAAGATCCCAGGAGGAGGCATGGGTGGCCGTGGCTGACGAGGGAAGTTAAGAAACATAAAGTTAAAAGAGAAAAAGTATAACATAGCAAAGATAAGTGGGAAAACTGAGGACTGGGAAGCTTTTAAAGAGCAACAGAGGATTACTAAGAAGGAAGTACGCAGAGGAAAAATGAGGTACAAAGTAAACTGGCCAATAATATAAAGGAGGATAGTAAAAGCTTTTTTAAGTATGTGCAAGGCAAAAAAATGGTTAGGACTAAAATTGGCCCTTTGAAGACAGAAACAGGGGAATATATTACAGGGAACAAAGAAATGGCAGAAGAATTAAATGGGTACTTCAGATCTGTGTTCACTGGGGAAGACACAAACAATCTCCCTGAGGTAACAGTGGCTGAAGGACCTGAACTTAAGGGAATCTATATTTGCCAGGATTTGGTGTTGGAGAGACTGTTAGGTCTGAAGGTTGATAAGTCCCCGGGGCCTGATGGTCTACATCCCAGGGTACTGAAGGAGGTAGCTCGGGAAATCGTGGATGCGTTGGTGATTATTTTCCAGGGTGGCTAATGTTATACCACTTTTTAAGAAAGTTGGGAGAGAAAGCAGGAAATTATAGACCAGTTAGTCTGACCTCAGTGGTGGGAAAGATGCTGGAGTCTATTATAAAGGATGAAATTGCAGCACATCTGGATAGTAGTAACAGGATAGGACAGAGTCATCATGGATTTATAAAGGGGAAATCATGCTTGACTAATCTTCTTGAAATTTTTGAGGATGTAACTCTGAAGATGGACGAGGGAGATCCAGTAGATGTAGTGTACCTGGACTTTCAGAAAGCTTTTGATAAAGTGAGTCATCTCCACATCACTCCTGACTTGTGCCTTTTAATTGGTGGACAGGCTTTGGGGAGTCAGGAGGTGAGTCACTTGCTGGAGTATTCTAAGCCTGTGACCTGCTGTTGTAGCCACAGTGTTTACATCATGACTCTAGTTGATTTTCTGGTTAATGATAACATCCAGGATGTCTCTAATGGGAAATTCAGTGGTAACACCATTTGGATGTCAAGAAGCAGTGGTTGTTGTCTCTTATTAGAGATAGTTATTGCCTGACGTTTATTTAACATGATTGTTGATTAGATTAGATTAGATTAGATTAGATTACTTACAATGTGGAAACAGGCCCTTCGGCCCAACATGTCCACACCGACCTGCCGAAGCGCAACCCACCCATACCCCTACATTTACCTCTTACCTAACACTACGGGCAATTTAGCATGGCCAATTCACCTGACCCACACATCTTTGGACTATGGGAGGAAACCCACGCAGACATGGGGAGAACATGCAAACTCCACACAGTCAGTCGCCTGAGGCGGGAGTTGAACCCGGGTCTCTGGCGCTGTGAGGCAGCAGTGCTAACCACTGTGCCACCGTGCCGCCCAATATTATTTGCTACTTGTCAACCCAAGCCTGGATAGTGTCCAGATCTTGTTGTAATTGAACTGGACTGCTTCAGTATCTGAGGAGTTGCAAATGGTGCTGAACATTGAGCAATCATTAGCAAACATCTTACTTCTGACCTTGTATTGGAGGGAAGGCCATTCATGAAGCAGCTGAAGATAGTTGGGCCTAGAACACTACCTGGAAGAAAGCAGAGATGTCCTGGAGCTATGATGACTGACTCCAACAAAACAACTATTTTCCTATGTGCCAGGGTAATACTGTAGGGTTCAGAAGATATTTGTCAGAATGTTGCCTGGGTTATAAGGTGAGGCTGATAAACTGGGACATATTGACTTTTTTCACTGGAGAAGAAGTTGAGAGGTGATCTTACAGAGATCTTACATGAGGGGTATTGAGAAGATGAATGGCAGGTGTCTTTTCCCTATGGCGGGAGATTTCAAGATTAGAGGACATATTTTTAAGGTGAGAGAAGAAAGGTTTATGAAGGCATCAGGGCAATATTTTTACACAGAGAGTGGTTTGTGTGTGGAATGAGTTTACAGTGGAAGTGGCGGATGCAGATATGTTTACAACATATAAAAGACATTTGGAAAAATACACGAACAAGAAGTGTTTGGAGATGTTTCATTTGGATATGAGCCAAGTGTAGGTAGGTATAACTAGTTCAGTTTGGGATTATGGTCAGCAATGGACTGGTAGGACTGAAAGGTCTGTTTCTGTGCTGTATGTCTCTATGACTCTATGACCAGTGGAGAGTTTGCCTACTGATTCCCATTTATTCCAGTTTTGCTAGGGCTCCTTGATGTCACACAGGGTCAAACATGACCTTGATGTCATGGACATCACTCTAACCTCACCTCTGGTATTCAGCTCTTTTGTCCATGTTTGAATCAAGGCTGTAGTGAGGTCAGAAGCTGAGTGACCCTGGCGGAATCCAAACTGGGCATCACTGAGCAGGTTATTGCTGAGAAAATGTTGCTTGTCAGCACTGTTTATGACACCTTTTATTAGTTTACTGATGATTGATGGTAGACTGATGGGCAGTAGGTGGCCTGGTTGAGTTTGCTCTGCTCTATGTGTACAGGACATACCTGGGCAATTTTCCAGTTTTTCGGGTAGATGCCAGTGTTGTAGCTGTACTGGAACAGCTTGTGTATGGGTGTGGCAAGTTCTGGTACACAAGTCTTTCAGTCATGTTTGAATGTTGTCAAGGCTTTTAACCTGTGCAATATCCAGTGCCTTCAAACATTTCTTGATATTCGGTGGAGTGAATTGAATTGGCTGAAGACTGGTATCTGAGACTGAGAACCACTGAAGGTGGCAGAAATAGGTTATCCGCTTGGCATTGCTGGCTGAAGATTGTTGTGAATGCTTTAGCCTTAGCTTTTGCACTGATGTACTGAGTTCTTCTATTATTAAGGATGGGTATGTAGGAGGAACCTTCTCCTCCAGTGAACTTTGTTAATAGTTCATCAACATTAATTTAAATAATATTTGTTTTCTGTTTTTCTGACTGAAATGAACACCTTCTTATTTTCCCCATTATAAATAATCTCCCAAATGTTTGAACACTTGACCAACCTCTCTCTGTCTCTCTCAAATATTTTGGGCTTGATTTACAACTCAAATTAAGGAACCCAGCACCTGAATAATTTTCAGGTCCCAATCACTTGCTGCATCTGTAATGCTCACATAATTTCATCTGTAAATACAAATGCCTTAACTGTGTCAGAGGCAAGCTCATTATCCAATTAGTGGTGTTGAGCATTACAAGGTGATGTGTTGCCTTCATAGCTAGAATGGTACCTGCTGCTGCCTTGCAGAGGACAGCAGGCAGTACCTCTAAGGGCCAACTACTGAAGCAATCAAATGGCTAAATGGGATAGACTTGAAGCACTACTGGTTCTCTTAGTGTTGCACCATATTTTCCTACTGAATTAGTCTCCACTGCTACCCAGCCATCTTCTCCTACACCCTGATTATTTGTAAACACTGGCTAGGCATTGTCTCCAAATATCATTTCCAGTTCAGGGAAAATTTAATGGCACTTATTTTCGCTCTTTAATGTTTCTAACCTGCTGCTTTCACCAGATTTATTATGGCTTTCTTTCTTACTCTGATAATCTTTTGTAATGGCAGGTGGAAGTTTCTATTTCTTGGGATCTTGGAAGTGCACCATTTAAAGAGGAATTTGCATGTCTCAGCATTAATGTTAGCAAGTAAGTTAAGAGTCACATAGTTGTATTTTGAATAGAATTTTGTTACTGTTTTTAAATGTTATCTTTTATTATTTCATGATTCAATCAGATCTAATAAACAAAACTCAGAGGATGGAAGATAAGGGAGAGCAACTGAGGCCCAGTCAGTTGTTTGTACAAATTCAATATAACTTCTTTCTTTTATAGTTAAAACTTAAAACTATTTTTGTTGACTTTTTGTACCTTAGTATCTAGAATCATAGAATTGATATTGTACTAAAGGAAGCCATTTAGCCCATTGTGCCCATACCAGCTCTCTAAATGAACATTATGACTTTGTCATTTCCCTGCCTTTTCCCCATAGCTCTGGACAATTGTTTTCATTCAAATAATCATCCAATGCCCTCTTGACTGCCTAACTTGAAGCTGCCTCCACCACACTTCCGAGTAGTGCATTCCAGACAAGTGACTTGCTGTATGAAAAAGTGTATTTTCTCACCTCACATTTGCTTCTATCACAAATGAATTTATACCTGTGACCCCTTGTTCTCTACCCCTTCACAACCTCCAAAGATCATTTTGTTTCCTGCACTCAATCTGAAATAATGACAGCAAAGAATGAACTTATGATATGCTCCTTCTGCACTCTGTGGGATGCTGTGGACACTTCCAATGTCCCTGGTGACCATGTGTGCAGGACATGTGTCAAGCTGTAGTTCAGAGCTGCAGCTGTGGGTGGACACATTGTGAAGCAGCATGATGTTGAGATTGTCCCACCACATTCAGTGAGCTGGTTGCATTAAAGATGATTTCACAAGCAGCGTGGGGATAGTGGCTACCAAGCACTTGAGATAAAGGCAGGTAGCACATGAGTCCCTGTGACAGTTTCCCTGTCTAACAAACATATCATTTTGGACACGGTTGGGGGAAACAAATTCTCAAGGCATAGAGCCAGGTCATGCCACCATTTCTAGCTGTGGTGTACAAGAGGGGTGGAAGAAGACTGGCAGGGTGATGACAGGAGATTTAATAGGAAAAGAAACAGGCCAGTGTTTCTGTGGCTGCAAATGAGACTCCAGGATTGCTATTGGCTCACTTGTTCCGGGGTCAAGGATGTCCTGGAGAGGCGGCTGGGCATTCTGAAAGGGGATGGTGAACAGCCAGTGGTCATAGTTCTCAAAAACAAGGAAGAGGTTCTACAGATGAGTATGGAGAGTGAGGATGTAAATTGGAAAGTAAGATCTTACCACTCTCTATATAAAGAAAAAAAGTGCCCCTCACATTTCCTTTAAACTTACCCCCTCTCACCCTAAGCGCATGCTCCCTAGTATTAAGACATTTCAACTCGGGGGGGGGGTCTGAGGGGGAGGGGGGAAGATTCCGATTGTCAACCCAATTTATACATCTTATAATTTTATAGGCTTCTAACAAGTCTCCCCTCAGCCTTCACCTCTCCAGAGAGAACAACCCAAATTTTTTCTCACCTCTCCTTATTGCTCATACCCTCTTATCTAGACAGCATTGTGGTAAACCTTGTCTGCCCCCTTCTCCAAAGCCTCCACATCATTCCTGTAATGTGTCGACCAGAATTGAACGTAGTACTCTAAGTGTGGCCTAACCAAAGTCTTATAAAGGGTGCAACATGATACTATGATTCTTGTATTCAATTCCCCAACCAATAAAGGCTAGCATGTCATACTCCGCCTTTACCACGCTATCTGACTATGTGGCCACTTTCAGGGAGCTCTGCTATTAACTGTATACTTATCCTTAAAATTTGATCTCCCAAAGTGCAGCATCTTGCATGTATCTGGATTAAACTCCATCTGCCATTTCTCCGCCCGTTTCTGCAACTGATCGATATCCTGCTGCATCCTTTTGGCAACCTTCTACATTATCCACAACTCCACCAATCTTTGCATCATCTGCAAACTTACTAACCCCCCCCCCCACATCGACATTTTCATCCAAGACATTTATATATGTCACAAACAGCAAAGGACGCAGAATAGATCCCTATATAACACCTCTCATCATGGAATTCCAGCTGAAAAGCACCCTTCCACCATTACACTCTACCTTCTATGGGCAAGCCAATTCTGAATCCATGCGGCCAAGTCACCTTGGATCCCATACGTCTTAATCTTCTAGATAAACCTACCATGAGTGACTTTGTCAAAAGCTTTACTAAAATCCATGTAGACATCCATTGCTGAACCCTCATCGATCGATCACCTTTATCATCTCCTCGTAAAGTTTAGTTAAGTTAGTAACAAATGACCTGTCCCGCAACAAAGCCATGCTGAATGTCCCTGATTAGGCCATTCCTTTCCAAATGTGTGTACCTGAGAATTCTCTACCACAGCTTCCCAACCATCGATGTGAGACTCACCAATGTATAGTTACTAAATTATTCCTATTTCCCTTCTTGGACAGAGAAACAACATTAGCTACTCACCAAACCTCTCCAGTGGCAAGCAGGGATACTAAATCTTGGTCACAGCCCCAGCAATCTCCTTTCTTGCCTTTCTCAGTAACCTGGGATCTATGCCATTGGGCCCTGGGGACTTAGCCAACTAATGCTCTTCAAGAGACCCAACCCCACTTTTTTTCTTGATCTCAAAATGCACTAGCATATAAGCATGCTCCATATTAATCTCACTACCCTCCATATCCTTCTCCTGGGTGAATACCAATACAAAATACTAATGTAGGATCTCTCCTACATCCTCTGCCTTCAAGCACAAGTTCCCTCCTTTATCTTTGAGTGGGCCCACCTTCTCCCTAGTTATCCACTTGTTTTTAATGTATGTATAGAATGCCTTGGGATTCTCTTTAACCCTACTTGCAAGGGTCATTTCATGGCCTCGCTTGCTCTCCTAATTCCCTGCTTGACTTCTTTCCTGCTTTCTTTATATTCCCCACTGGACCTGGTTGACTTTAGAACATAGAACATTACAGTGCAGTATAGGCCCTTCAGCTCTCCATGTTGCGATGACCTGTGGAACCAATCTGTACCCATCTAACCTACACTATTCCATTCTCGTCCACATGCCTATCCAAGGACCATTTAAATGCCCTTAAAGTTGGCGAGTCTACTACTGTTGCAGGTAGTGCATTCCACACCCCTAATACACTCTGAGTAAAGAAACTACCTCTGGCATCTCTCCTATATCTAACACCCCTCAATTTAAAGCTATGTCTTCTTGTGCTAGCCATCACCATCCAAGGAAAAAGGCTCGAACTTTCCAAGCTATCCAACCCTCTGATTATCTCATGTCTCAATTAAGTTACCTCTTAACCTTGTTCTTTTAATGAAAACAGCCTCAAGTTCCTCAGCCTTTCCTTGTAAGACTTTCCCTCCATATCAGGCAACATCCTTGTAAATCTCCTCTGAACTCTGTCCAAAGCTTACACATCCTTCCTATAATGTGGTGACCAGAATTGTATGCAATACTTCAAATGTGGCTGCGCCAGAGTTTTATACAGCTGCAGTATGATCTCATGGTTCTGAAATGCAATCCATCCAACAATAAAAGCGAACACACCATATGCCACCTTAACATCCCTAACAATCTGGGTGGCAACTTTAAGGATCTCTGCACCTGCATGCCAAGATCTCTCTGTTCATCTACATTACCAAGAATCTTACCATTAGCCCAGTACTCTGCATTCCCTTTACTCCTTCCAAACTGAATCACCTCACATTTTTCTACATTAAAGTCCATTTGCTACCTCTCAGCCCAGCTCTGCAGCTTATCTCTGTCTCTCTGTAACCTACAACATTCTCTGTCACTATCCACAACTCTACAGACCTTAATGTCATCCGCAAATTTACTAACCCATTCTTCATTGCCCTCATCCAGGTCATTTATATAAATGACAAACAACAGTGGACCCAAAACAGATCCTTGCGGTACCCCACTTGTAACTGAACTCCAGGATGAATATTTACCACCAACCACCACTCTGTCTTCTTTCAGCTCGCCAATTTCTGATCTATACCTCTAAATCACCCTCAATCCCATGCCTCTGTATTTTTTGCAGTAGCCTACCATGGGGAACCTTATCAAACACCTTACTTGAATCCATATGCACCACATCAACTGCTTTATCCTCATCCAGCTGTTTGGTCACCTTCTCAAAGAACTCAATAAGGTTTGTGAGGCATGACCTACCCTTCACAAAACCGTGTTGACTATCCCTAATCAACATACTCCTCTCTAGATGATTATAAATCCTATTTCTTATAACCCTTTCCAACAATTTACCCACAACCAAAATAAGGCTCACAGGCCTATAATTTCCAGGGTTGTCTCTGTTCCCCTTCTTGAACAAGGGAACAACATTTGCTATCCTCCAGTCTTCTGGCACTGTTCCTGGAGCAATAACGAAATAAAATCAAAGCCAAAGGCTCAGCAATCTCCTGCTTGGCTTCCCAGAGCATTCTAGGACAAATTCCATCCAGCCCAGGGGACTTATCTATTTTTACACTTTCCAGAATTGCTAACACCCCCTCCTTAAGCACCTCAATCCCATCTTGTCTTGTAGCCTATATCTCCGTATTCTCCTCGACCACATTTCTAGTGTGAATACTGACAAAAAGTATTCATTTAGTGCTTCTCCTATCTCCTCTGACTCCACACAAAACTTCCTCCTACTCTGCTTGATTGGCCCTAATCCTACTCCAGTCATTCATTTATTCCTGATGTAACTATAGAAAGCCTCAGGTTTTCCTTGATCCTATCCGCCAGTGACTTATCATATCCTCTCCTGGCTCTTCTCAGTTCTCTCTTTAGGTCTTTCCTGCCTAACTTGTAACTCTCAAGTGCCCTGACTGAGCCATCACATCTCATCCTAACATAAGCCGCCTTCTTCCTCTTGAAGACCGATTCAACTTCCTTAGTAAACCCACAGCAGCTGGTCCTTGAATAAGCTCCACATTTCAGTTGTGCACATCCCCTGCAGTTTCCTTCCCCATTCTATGCATCCTAAATCTTGCCTAATCGCATCCCAATTGCCTTT
The DNA here is from genome assembly GCF_020745735.1 of Hemiscyllium ocellatum. Lineage (NCBI taxonomy): Eukaryota > Metazoa > Chordata > Chondrichthyes > Orectolobiformes > Hemiscylliidae > Hemiscyllium > Hemiscyllium ocellatum. Next base: position 126,764 of record NC_083431.1, on the reverse strand, counting down.
CCCCCAGCTATAATTCTTGCCCTGCGGTATATACCTATCCCTTTCCATCACTGAAGTAAACATAACCGAATTGTGGTCACTATCACCAAAGTGCTCACCTACCTCCAAATCTAATACCTAGCCGGGTTCATTACCCAGTACCAAATCTAATGTGGCCTTGCCCTTTGTTGGCCTGTCTACACATTGTGTCAGGAAACCCTCCTGCACACATTTGACAAAAACTGACCCATCTAAAGTACTTGAATTATAGTATTCCCAGTCAATATTTGGAAAGTTAAAGTCCCCATACAGCTACCGTGTTATTCTCACTCCTATCGAGGATCATCTTTGCTATCCTACCCTCTATATCTCTGGGAGTATTTGGATGCCAATAGAAAACTCCCAACAGGGTGACCTCTCCTTTCCTGTTTCTAATCACAACCATACTGCCTCCGTAGAGGAGTCCTCAAATGTCCTTTCTGCAACTGTAATAGTGTCCTTGACTAACAGTGCCACACTGCCCCTCTTTTACCATTTTCTCTGTTCTTACTGAAACATCTAAATCCTGGAACCTACAATAAGCATTCCTATCCCTGTTCTACCCATGTCTTTGAAATGACCACAACATCTGAAATCCCAGGCTGCAAGTTCATCCATATTATTCAGGATGCTCCTGGCATTGAAGTCGACACACTTCAAACCAACTTTTTGCCTGCCGGTGCTTTCTTGTGATTATGAAATCTTCGTTCTGACTTCACTACTGTCATCCTTCCGTATACTCGAACCACAATTTTGGTTCCCATCCCCATGCTGAATTAGTTTAAATGCGCCTGAAGAGCATTAACAAAACCCAAAAACACGATCGGAGACATCATGAACCCTGGCACCAGGGAGGCAACACACCAACCATGAATCTCTCTCATTCCCACAGAACTTCCTGTCTGTCCCCCTAACTACAGAGTCCCCAATTACTATTGCTCTTCTCCTCCTCCCCCTTCCCTTCTGAGCAACAGGGACAGACTCTGTAGCTAGAGACCTGTGCTTCATTGCTTACCCCTGGTAAGTTTCCCCCTCCAACATTATCCAAAACGGTAACTTGTTGTTGAGGGGAAGGGCCACAGGATATGCCTGCACTGCCTCGCAGTTCCCTTTCCGTCCCCTGATGGTAACCCATCTGCATTCTTCTTTCACCTGTGGTGTGACTACCTCCCTGTAACTCTTCTCAATAACCCTGTCCACCTCCTGAATGATCCAATGTTCATCTAGCTCCAGCCCCAGTTCTCTAATACTGTTTTCGAGGAGCTGGAGTTGGGTGCGCTTCCCACAGATGCAATCAACAGGGACACTACAGGAAACATTCAACTGCCCTAACCTCCATTCCCACTTTTCTAAATTCCCAATGAGACTACTAAAAAACTAAAAAAAACAAAGAAACCAGTCACCTTAACATTTGGCGCACAGAATCTTTTTTTGGTTGAGGAGGAGCTTTAGCATCCTAAACCTTATGTACGCTTCTTCTAATCTTCACTAATTTACAAACTCTAGATTTTTCTATGCCCCTAAGTAATGTTATATAATTTCCTCCAGTAGAGTCATAGAGTCATAGAGATGTACAGCATGGTAACAGAACCTTCAGTCCAACCCGTCCATGCCGACCAGATATCCCAACCCAATCTTGTCCCACCTGCCAGCACCCGGCCCATATCCCTCCAAACCCTTCTTATTCATACACCCATCCAAATGGCTCTTAAATGTTGCAATTGTACCAGCCTCCACCACTTCGTCTGGCAGCTCATTCCATACCCATACCACCCTTTGTGTGAAAAAGTTGCCCCTTAGGTCTCTTTTGTATCTTTCCCCTCTCACCCTAAACCTATGCCCTCTAGTTCTGGACTCCCTGACCCCAGGGACAAGATTTTGCCTATTTACCCCATCCATGTCCCTCATAATTTTGCAAACCTCAGTAAGGTCACTCCTGACGCTCCGGGGAAAACAGCCCCAGCCTGTTCAGCCTCTCCCTATAGCTCAAGTCCTCCAACCCTGGCAACATCCTTGTAAATCTTTTCTGAACTCTTTCAAGTTTCACACCATCTTTCTGATAAGAAGGAGACCAGAATTGCACGAAATATTCAACAGTGTCCTGTACAGCCACAACATGACCTCCCAACTCCTGTACTCAATACTTTGACCAATAAAGGAAAGCATACCAAGCGTCGTCTTCACGATCCTAAATATCTGCGACTCCACTTTCAAGGAGCTATGAATCTGTACTCCAAGGTCTCTGTTCAGCAACACACCCTAGGACCTTACCGTTAAGTGTACAAGTCCTGCTAAGATTTGCTTTCCCAAAATGCAGCACCTCACATTTATCTGAATTAAATTCGATCTGCCACTTCTCAGTCCATTGGTCCATCTGGTCAAGATCCTGTTGTAATCTGAGGTAACCCTCTTCGCTGTCCACCACATCTCCAATTTTGGTGTCATCTGCAAACTTACTAACTGTACCTCTTATACTCGCATCCAAATCATTTATGTAAATAACAAAACGTAGAGGACCCGGCACAGATCCTTGTGGCACTCCATTGGCCACAGGCCTCCAGTCTGAAAAACAACCCTCCATCACCACCCTCTGTCTTCGATCTTTGAGCCAGTTCTGTATCCAAATGGCTAATTCTCCCTGCATTCCGTGAGATCTAATCTTGCTAATCAGTCTCCCATGGGAAACCTTGGCGAATGCCTTACTGAAATCCATATAGATCACACCTGCCATTCTGCCCTCTTCAATCCTCTTTGTTACTTCCTCAAAAAACTCAATCAAGTTTGTGAGACATGATTTCCCACGCACAAAGCCATGTTGACTATCCCTAATCAATGCTGAAAATGTGTTGCCGGAAAAGTGCAGCAGGTCAGGCAGCATCCAAGAAGCAGGAGAATCGATGTTTCAGCATGAGCCCTTCAGGAATGAGGAAAGTGTGTCCAGCAGGCTAAGAGAAAAGGTAGGGAGGAGGGACTTGGGGGAGGGATGTTGGAAATGCTGCCTTGTGCTCCCACGAGGAGGTTGAGCAGTTCATCCACTTCACCAACACCTTCCACCCCAACCTCAAATTTACCTGGACAGTCTCGGACTCCTCCCTCCCTTTCCTAGACCTTTCCATTTCCATCTCGGGTAACCGAATCAACACAGACTTTTACTATAAACCGACTGACTCCCACAGCTACCCAGACTACACCTCCTCCCACCCTGCCCCCTGTAAAAACGCCATCCAATATTCCAATTCCCTCGTCTCCGCCACATCTGCTCCCAGGAGGACCAGTTCCAATACCATACAACCCAGATGGCCTCCTTCTTCAAAGACCGCAATTTCCCCCCAGACGTGATCGACGATGCCCTCCACCGCATCTCCTCCACTTCCCGCTCCTCTGCCCTTGAGCCCCGCCCCTCCAATCGCCACCAGGACAGAACCCCATTGGTCCTCACCTACCACCCCACCAACCTCCTTTTACATCGTATCATCCGTCGTCATTTCCAACACCTCCAAACAGACTCCACCACCAGGGATATATTTCCCTCCTTCCCCCATCAGTGTTCCGAAAAGACCACTCCCTCCATGACTCCCTCGTCAGGTTCACATCCCCAACCAACCCAACATTCACTCCCAGCACCTTCCCCTGCAACCGCAAGAAATGCAAAACTTGTGCCCACACCTCCCCCCTTACTTCCCTCCAAGGCCCCAAGGGATCCTTCCATACCCACCACAAATTCACCTGCACCTCCACACACATCACTTACTGCATCCGCTGCACCCGATGTGGCCTCCTCTATATTAGGGAGACAGGCCGCCCACTTGCGGAACGTTTCAGAGAACATCTCTGGGACACTCGGACCAACCAACCCAACCATCCCGTGGCGCAACACTTCAACTCCCCCTCCCACTCCCACATGCAGGTCCTTGGACTCCTCCATCACCAGACCATAGCAACACGACGGCTGGAGGAAGAGCGCCTTATCTTCCACCTAGGAACCCACCAACCACAACGGATGAACTCAGATTTCTCCAGTTTTCTCATTTGCCCTCCCCCCACCTTGTCTCAGTCAAATCCTTCAAACTCAGCACCTCCTTCCTAACCTGCAATCTTCTTCCTGACCTCTCCACCCCCACCCCACTCCGGCCTATCACCCTCACCTTAACCTCCTTCTACCTATCGCATTTCCAACACCCCTCCGTCAAGTCCCTCCTCCCTACCTTTTATCTTAGCTTGCTGGACAGACTTTCCTCATTCCTGAAGAAGGGCTCAAGCCCAAAATGTCAATTCTCCTGCTCCTTGGATGCTGCCTTACCTGCTACGCTGTTCCAGCAACACATTTTCAGCTCTGATCTCCAGCATCTGCAATCCTCACTTTCTCCTATCCCTAATCAGTCCTTGCCTTTCCAAATACATGTACATCCTGTCCCTCACAATTCCCTCCAATAACCTGCCCACCACCGACATCAGGCTCACTGGTCTATAGTTCCCTGGCTTGTCCTTACCACATTTCTTAAACAGTGGCACCATGTTAGCCAACCTCCAGTCTTCTAGCACCTCACATGTGACTATCAATGATACAAATATCTCCACAAAAGGCCCAGCAATCACTTCTCCAGCTTCCCACAGAGTTCTAGGGTATACCTGATCAGGTCCTGAAGGTTTATCCACCTTTGCCCATTTCAGTACATGGAGGAATCTTTTATTTACAAAGATGTTCCAAGATTGTGTCTTTGTAATGTCTGTACTGAACTCCTGCAGTATTCTGGATGTATACTAACTGAGCTTGTGGCTTCAGTTTTTATTTCAAATAGAGATTTTTTTTTTAGTACAAAATATTTTAATGTTTTTATTCAGCCATAGAATCAATTGAGTTATGTTGATCTTGTCTTCTTCACAGCAAAAATGAAATTGGAAATGCTGTTCATTATACCCATAATATTCCTGTGATACATGGCTTGAATGTCTTCCTGAAAGCAGAGTAAGTAATATATAGAGATTAATCTTTAGTTTTCTGATTTGGATGAGAGTGCTGCTAGCCCATCCCGATGTTATGCCTGCCAGTGTGTTTAACTCTTATATCTAATAAAGGATCTGTGAGTCGACTCTTAATAATAAACAATGATATTTATTTATTTAACACAGTTAATACTATAACACAAGATGCACTATAAACTAACAATTTACACTAAATGGAGAGGCAAGGTGACTCAGTGGTTAGCATTGCTGCCTCACAACACCAGGGACCCAGGTTTGATTCCAGCCTCGGGCGACTGTCTGTGTGGTGTTTGCACATTCTCCCCGTGTCTGCTTGGGTTTCCTCCAGGTGCTCCAGTTTCCTTCCACGGTCCAAGATGTGCAGGTTAGGTGAATTAGCCATGCTAATTTGCCCATCGTATTACGTGCATTAGTCAGACGGTCTGGACGGGTTACTCTTTGGAGGGGCGGTGTGGTCTTGTTGAGCCGAAGGGCCTGGTTCCACACTGTAGGGAATCTAATCAACTATTTTGTGCTTTAACTTAACTCTGGGTGATCATATACCACCACACCAGATCTTGTCCTTGATCCATGTGGTGATGATCCTCTGGCTGTCTTCTCTTGGTGCTTCCCAAGGGTGTCTTCTATTCACAGTGGTTGTTCTCAAGTTACTGGTGCTGAGGATGGTATTGCAGCAATTCTTATACTCAGTAGTTGTTCAAGCACTTTTGGGAGGGACTTTAGTGTCCTCCAATAGATCAATCAGGGCTTGATCATCCTGATCGATTGGAACCAACCAGGCATCGACATGTCAATGGCGGGGTGATCCTGAGCATCCATTCCTGAAGGTGTTAGGTGCACATAGGTCAGGTAGTGCTCACCATGTTTGGTAACAGCTCAAGGTTCTGATTGTCCTGGGGATGACATTCAGGTCAATTCTATTCGATTCAAATTTAATTTATGCATATTGTATTGTCTGCAGCTGTTGGGTTAATTACATTCTGTGTGTAGCTTCAGCCTGTCTGCAGCATGTTTATTAGCACAGTCACTTTGCTCAAGGTGTATTTCAATTTCCCAGCATGCCGTTTCATAAATTCATCATTTTTGAGCAGCCCATCTAGCCACAGTCCCTCCTCTGGGTCTTGAACGCAAAGTGTGATGGATCACATAATTGCGACATGATCGTCCAGGCTCAAGCAAAGCACAGCTCTTACAGATCGCATGTTTGAAACTCACACCTTACTATGATCAAGTAAACATCATCAAACTATATCTAAATGGAATATCAAAATTTGAACTTAAGGGTAATCAAGCAAATGTAGTAAATTAAAATAAATAAGACATTGGAGAAACAAATACAAAAAAATTCATAAGGACAAATGGAAGAATCAAGCAAACATTATAAAACCAGAGTGAATCCTGATCAAGCAAGGGTTGCTGAGTATAAATGAACCAAAAGTGGTAGATTAAAATAAGGTGATGGAGAGAACAAACAAATACAAAAAAAAACAAATGTATTAAACCACCAAAAAAATCAGAATGAAAAATTGAACGAACTTTGTAAAACCAGAGAATATTTTATACAAATAATAGGACAGTATATTTTAAAAAATAACATGATAACTAGTATTTACTGGGCTAACAAATATATATCCTGGTCTGTTCAGTGTTTCATGTGTGTTGTTTCCAATGTAGATGATGATCTTGATGAAATAGGTATTGCTTACATTCCACGTGGTCATGGTTATCCTGGGGAGAGATCAAGGTACTTTCTGTTGTTAGGCGAAAGTGAGGAGATTGGAGATGCTGAAGATCAGAGTCAAGATTAGAGTGGTGCTGGAAAAATACAGCAGGTCAGGCAGCATCCGAGGAACAGGAAAATCGACCTTTCGGGCAAAAACTCGTCATCATATCCTTGTTCTAATAACTGAACAGTTTCGACATAATGTAATACACATGTCCTAACCCTCCTCCACATTTTTTAAATAGAGGTATAGGAATGTGACCCCAGTGGAATGTTAAGTGGGGTTTAGAGGCCTGGTAGTCTTCAACCTCAGTTTCTAGTGGTAGGGATTGGGATGGTTTAAATGACCTGACCATAGAGAGGTCAGAAAAGACTGGAATGAGGTGATCATCTCGACCAACGATTTAAATATAAATGGAGATGATCCAATGAGCAGAAAACCAAAGAATTGTGACCTAGATAATCCCATCGGTGCATACAAGAATAAAATCAGGTTGTAAGTTTGCTTGCTGAGCTGGTAGATTTGTTCTCAGGTGTTTTGTCACCATGCTAAGTAACATAGGTATATCGTCATCAGTGAGCCTCCGATGAAGCACTGGTTTTCTGTCCAGCTTGCTATTTATGTGTCTTGGTCTGTTATGGTTTGATATCACTTCTGTTCTTTTTCTGAGAGGTTGGTAAATGGGGTCCAAATCGATATGTTTGTTAAAGAAGTTCTGGTTAGAATGCCAGGCCTCTAGGAATTCCTGTGCCAAGGTTCATAAACAGAGGCCCCACCTCAGACCCATAATCTCACTTCCCCATGCACCAACATACAGACTAACAAGGGAACTGCAACGCAAACTGAAACATCTAGTGGAAGACTCCAGCCACTCCATCCACTCCACCCAAGAATTCCTTAACCTATTCAAAGACACCAAGGTAAAAGACGATGAGGTCATGATTTCCTTCGACATGATGGCCCTGTTCACATCAATAAACATCACCCTGGCCAAAGGAACACAGGCCTCATTGCTAGACGGACCAAGGACACAAACACCTGACAGCACCAACTCCATCAGCAAGCTCAGTATCCTCAAACTAGTAGACCTGTGCCTCACAACTCACTTCACCTTCAACAAGATCTACAAACAAATCAATGGGACGCCTATGGCATCACCAATATCAGAACTCTTAACAGAAGCAGTTATGCAGAGGTTAGAACGAACAGCCATTCCCATGATCTAACCCAAGCTTTGAGTCCTCTATGTTACAAAACACAACAAATTAGAAGAAACCCACAAACATATAAACAACATCCTCACCGGTATAAAGTTCACCAAAGAGGAAGAAGGCAATAACAGACTCCCCTTCCTAGATGTCACAGTGAAATGAAAAGCCAATGCAGACCAGTGTCTACAGGAAAGCCACACACTGACCAGATGCTCAACTACAGGAGCATTCATCTCAACACCTACAAATGGAGCTGCACCAATTCTTTGAAGAGGTGACAAGTAGGTTAGACCAGGGAAACCCAGTGGATGTGGTCTATCTAGACTTCCAAAAGGCCTTTGATAAGGTGCCACACGGGAGGCTGCTGAGCAAAGAAATGGCCCATGGTGTTCGAGGTGAGCTACTGGTGTGGATTGAGAATTGGCTGTCTGACAGAAGGCAGAGAGTTGGGATAAAAGGTTCTTTTTCGGAATGGCAGTCGGTGACAAGCGGTGTCCCACAGGGTTCAGTGTTGGGGCCGCAGCTGTTCACATTATATATTAATGATCTGGATGAAGCGACTGGGGGCATTCTAGGGAAGTTTGCTGATGATACGAAGTTAGGTGGACAGGCAGGTAGTACTGAGGAAGTGGGGAGGCTGCAGAAGGATCTAGACAGTTGGGGAGAGTGGTCCAGGAAATGGCTGATGGAATTCAACGTGAGCAAATGCGAGGTCTTGCACTTTGGCAAAAAGAATAAAAGCATAGACTACTTTCTAAACGGTGAGAAAATTCGTAAAGCCAAAGTACAAAGGGATCTGGGAGTGCTAGTCGAGGATTCTCTAAAGGTAAACATGCAGGTTGAGTCTGTGATTAAGAAAGTGAATGCAATGTTGTCACTTATCTCAAGAGGGTTGGAATATAAAAGCAGAGATGTGCTACTGAGACTTTATAAAGCTCTGGTTAGGCCCCATTTGGAATACTGTGTCCAGTTTTGCTCCCCACACCTCAGGAAGGACATACTGGCACTGGAACGTGTCCAGCGGAGATTCACACGGATGATCCCTGGAATGGTTGGTCTAACATACGAGGAACGGCTGAGGATCCTGGGATTGTATTCATTGGAGTTTAGAAGATTAAGGGGAGACTTAATAGAGACGTACAAGATAATACATGGCTTGGAAAGGGTGGACGCTAGGAAATTTTTTCCGTTAGGCGAGGAGACTAGGACCCGTGGACACAGCCTTAAAATTAGAGGGGGTCAATTCAGAACAGAAATGCAGAGACATTTCTTCAGCCAGAGAGTGGTGGGCCTGTGGAATTCATTGCCGCAGAGTGCAGTGGAGGCCAGGACACTAAATGTCTTCAAGGCAGAGATTGATAGATTCTTGATGTCTCGAGGAATTAAGGGCTACAGGGAGAATGCGGATAAGTGGAGTTGAAATGCCCATCAGCCATGATTGAATGGTGGAGTGGACTCGATGGGCCGAATGGCCTTACTTCCACTCCTATGTCTTATGGTAAGGCATTATTTTAACAGTCCACAACACAATGCTGTGCCCAGGAACCATGAGAAGCCAAGGAAAAACACCTGTATAACATATTCAGGAACAACAGATACCTGATAAGCACAGTCATCCGATTCCTATACAACAGACCTAAACAAGAAGACACAACAAGCCCAGAGACTCTTGGTCTTGGTCTTGGTCTTGGTCTGTTATGGCCACCCTGCCATACATTAAAGATCTCTCGGACATGATGAGCACACTACTCCAGCCCCGAGGCATCATGGTAGTCCACAAACCTACCATCTCACTGAAACAGCTCCGGATGAATTTAAAGGACCCCGTACCAACAACAACAGAACAAACGTCACATAAAGGACTGCAACAAACATTACATTGGACATTGGGCAGAAAACTAGCCACCAAGGATCATGAGCACCAACTAGCCACCAAAAGACATGATCAACTATCACTAGTATCCATACAACTGGGACAATACATCCATCCTGGGACAGGCTAAACAAAGACATGCACAGAAATTCCTCGAGGCCTGGCATTCAAACCGGAACTCCATTGACAAGCGTATCGATTTGGACCCCATTTACCACCCTCAGAAAAAGAACCGGAAATGATATCACCCACACAACAGTCCAAGACATATAAATAGCAAGCAGAACAGAACACCAGCTCTTCATCAGAGGCTCACTGATGATGTTATCTAACTTGGTGATGAAACATCTGAGAACAAATCGACCAGCTCAACGAGCAAACTTACAACCTGAGCTACAAATCGTCTTCAAAATCGCAAACGGGAATAAGAGTTGGAAGAGGTGTGAGATGCATATGAGCTTGGACAATCAGAAGCAGTTGCACATCACCTTGGTGGCTGTCAGGAGTTGTTTCATCACCTGGATCACTGAGTGCATTCATCAAATAGGCACCCAATAGAGACTCATCATTGTGTTATGAATCCTTGATCTCTGGGAACATGGCAATATTATATCCTCCTGGTCCCCATGTTTGTGCTCTGTCATTCTTTGTAGTGGTGACACCCAAAATTACCATTTGGTGGTCTGAGTCAGTCTGTTTTTCCATAGTCTGTACTAGCCTTTTGGTATTGTCCCGTGTCTGGGGTGCGGGTATGTCATTAGTGGTCTGAGTTATAGCGAGTTGCAAATGTTCAATTTCCCTATCTGTCAAGGTGTTATCGGGGAGTCATGTCATGTCTAGCCTTTTGGGAATGTATAACATGTTCATGTTGTTAGTCACTAACAAATCATTCCAGTTTGTTAGAGAGTCTTTCATTGGGTCAATTAAATTGTGTGGGAGTCCCTTGGACATTGAAGCTGCAGCCAGTGGCTCTGTTAGAAAAGTATAGATTTTGCTTAGGATGTGGTCTGACTGTAAGGATGTGTTGGTATGTCCTTGGTCTTGTCATTTGTTCCGGGGAGAGTCATCCACCATACATATGTTAAGGCGGTGAGAGTGGCTGTGTTGTGTGCCATAGGCTTTGAATTGGTTTACGTGGTGCCAGCCAGCTTCTCCTGTGTACTGAGGGGCTCGCCTTATCTACGACAGTGTGTGGACCTGAATATTTAGGGGAGAGAAGAGAACTGGGTTGTGTATCTGTAGCATCACCTACTATTCTATGGAGTATTCAACAGGGTTAACTTTGCTTTCAAAGTAAGCTTTGCTTAATTTCTTTTTAGTCCTAACCTGACAGCTGCTGCTAACTGAGTGACCTTGATATTTTTGGTGAGCTGTTGCCATCACTTTTTAGTGGGCGAGGGCAGGGAGGGCAAGTTCTGTGAGGTTGAAAGCAAACAACTAGTCGGTTCCATTCATGGGTCAGCCTATCATCAGGATATGAGGGGTATAGCCTATGGATTGGGTGATGGTGTTGCCTACCATCATGAGGACAAATGGAAGTGCTGTGTCCCAGGTTCTACTGTTCTGCTACATCGTTTTCCTAATCATCTCTTTAAGAGTGTATTTCATCCTTTCCACAATCCCATTAGATTGGGGGAAGGTGTGCACAGTAGAGTTTCTGCTTGATCCCAAGCATAGTCATCACATTCTGCAATGGGTTCCCTGAACCGACTCAATACTGCAGGGTAGACCCTCTCTTGTAAATACTTTGAGCTAGCAGTTTGTGGTGTCAGCTGGCAGCCATTTTTTAGATTACTTACAGTATGGAAACAGGCCCTTCGGCCCAACAAGTCCACACCGACCCGCCGAAGCACACCCACCCAGACCCATTCCCCTACGTTTACCCCTGCACCTAACACTACGGGCAATTTAGCCTGGCCAATTCACCTAACCTGCACATTTTTGGACTGTGGGAGGAAACTGGAGCACCCGGAGGAAACCCACACAGACACAGGGAGAATGTGCAAACTCCACACAGTCAGTCGCCTGAGGTGGGAATTGAACCCGAGTCTCTGGCACTGTGATGCAGCAGTGCTAACCACTGTGCCACCGTGCCGTCCAAATGACTTGGCGGTGCCGATTTTGGATAGAATGGACAAAGTTAAAAATCACACAACATCAGATTATTGTCCAACAGCTTTATTTGGAAGCACTAGCTTTCAGAGTACCACTGTTTCATCAGGTGGTTCTGGAGAATAATATCATGAGCACAGAATTTATAGCCACAGGAGTCCAATGTCATGGAGATGTGATACATTAAACAATTTTAAATTAAATCTTTCATCTTTTAGAATGGGATATGCTGGTTTCTGTTCTTTGATATGTAAATCCCCAGAACTACTTTTAAATTACAAGATAGCTCAGCTTTTCTGACAACAGATGTGAAGTCTGTCTGTGTCCCAATGTTGAATCAGACTGACAAGTTCTCTGCATAGTTTTACAGAATTTTACATGGATTCATGCAGTTTTTGAGCAAAATAAAATGTAATTTTGCAAAAACAAATTCTCCCCATAAACTTGTGTGCGCACGTGTAGGAGCAGCAGAATGAGTGTGCATGTGAATTTGGGTTTGGGTCACAATGGACGTGTCAGCACTCTACACCAGCATCTCCCATAATGACACTGTCAGGCCAACAGCCTCAGTCTTCAATACCAACAACTGTGAATCTCTGAACACCATGCTACAACTCATCCGTTTCATCCTCGAGCACAACGTTTTCACCTTTGACAAGCACTTCTTCATCCAGACACATGGAACAGCCATGGAAACCAAATTTGCACCCCAATATGCCAACATTTTCGTGCACAAGTTCAAACAAAACTTCTTTTCTGCACAGAACCTGCAACCAACATTATATACCAGATACATTGACGACATTTTCTTCCTCTGGTGAGGAGTCACTGAAACAACTTCTCAATGATATCAACAAGTTTCATCCCACCATCAAACTCACCATTAGTGTCTGTCTCATTTTTGGACACATGCATCTCCATCGAGGATGGGCACCTCAGCACCTCACTGTACTGCAAATACACAGATAAACTCACAATGCTACATTGTCTAGCTTCCACCTGAAACATATTAAAACAGCCATCCCCTATAGACCAGCCCTCCATATACACAGATCTGTTCAGATGAGGAGGAATGTGACGGACACTTGAAAGTGCTCAAGAATGCTCTCATGAGAACAGGGTACGATGCTCAACTCATCAGCTGTAGGTTATGATGTGCCACAGTGAGAAACCGTAATGGCCTCCTCAGGAGACAGAGGCAGGCTGCAACAGACAAGGGTACCTTTCGTTGTCCAATACTTTCCGGGAGCCGAGCAACTATGCCATGTCTTCGCAGCCTTCAAAATATTGATGAGAATGAGCACCTCACCAAGACTGTCTCCATGCCTTCACTTCTTGTCTTTAAACAACTAACCAACCTTAAACAAATCATTTGCAGCAAACTGCCCGGCCTTCAGGCCAACAACACCGTATGACCCTGTCATTGCAGATGCTGCAAAACAAGTCAGAATATCGACATGGATACCACCATTACATGTGGGGACACCTCACTATGTACATGGTAAGTACTCATGTGACTTGGCCAATGAGGTCTATCTAATATGCTGCAGGCAAGGATGCGCTGAGGCACAGTACGTTGGCAAGACCAAGCAGACACTACGCCAATGGATGAATGGACACCACGCAACAATCACCAGGCAGGAGTATTCGTTCCCAGTTGGGAACACTTCCAGGACATTTGGCCTAGGACCTTCAGGTGACCATGCTCCAAGGTGGACTGAAGGGCAAACAACAACACAGAGAAGCTGAGCAGAAGGTAATACCAAAGATTGGTACCTTGGAAATGGCTGCAACCGGGACCTTGGGTTCATGTTACATTACAGGTGACCCCACTACACAATTCTCTCTCTCTCACACACACTCACTCACACACACATGCACTCACACTCTCATGCACACTTACTCTGCTGTTCCTACATACACACATATATAAGTTTATGGGGTGTATTTGTTTTTGCCAAATTACCTTTCATTTTGCTCAAAAACGGCATGAAACCATGTAAAACTATGCAGAGAGCTTGTCAGTCTGATTCAACATTGAGACACAGACAGACTTCACACCTGTTGTTAGAAAAGCTGAGCTATCTTGAGAATGTAGCTTAAAAATAGTTCTGAGTCTTTATCCCATTCTAAAAGATGGAAGATTTAATCTAAAATTGTTTAGTGCATCACATCTCCATGACACTGGACTCCTTTGGCTATAAATTCTGTGCTCATAATAGTATTCTTCAGAGCCACATGATGAAGGAGTGGTACTCCAAAAGCTAGTGCTTCCAAATAAACCTGTTGGACAATAACCTGGCATTGTCTGATTTTTACTTGTTGTGATGCGATTTGTGCAGTTGTTTTGGCTGTATTTGTCTTAACTGGACAGGCCACAATACATTTTATGAAGGTGTCTACGACGATCAGAATATAGATTAATTCATTCCTACACGGTGGAAGGGGATCTACATTGGTCAATTGGTAGATGTGTCGAGGGCCCTTCCACTGGACAGGTATGCCTCAGTTCTCCCTTTCAGGCGTACCTGTCTGGATTGTTTTGGACACACAATAGATAGTTCCTTGTGTAGTGTGCTACATCCCTGTGTCATTCAGGCCACCAACATTGTTCTTTTAATCATTTTGTAGTGACCTCTATTCATTGGTGCCCATGCCTGTCTTATGATATGATTTGATTCCTGTCTTGAGTCAGAACTGCATAGAATCCTGCTTTTAAAACCAATCCATTGTCTACTTGTAGAGAATCTATCCATTTGGAGTAAATGTGTAGATAAACTCCTCCCACAATTTATTTCAAGGAATCATCATGATGTTGTGTTTGCCTAAGGTCCTCTATGTTTGTTTGGCTTACAGTAACTGCATTTGCCTGCTCACCTTAGGTAGCTGCCAGAATTCTCCTAAGTGAACCTCTCTTTTGGCTAATTCATCTGCTCTGCGGTTACCTTCTGGGGATGTTTTATAGTGGCTTTTAACTTTAATTATGCCATATTTCTTTCCACTGGTGGCCTGCACTATGTGCTTTAATAAGGGGGCTGATAGTAATGGTTTCCCATCAGCAGAAATAAAACCTCTGGCTTCCTGTAATGGTAAGAATTCAGTGAGGCTGTTGCATACGTACATGCTATTGGAATATATATCTAATAGTAGAGAGAACAGATCTAGGTGGCTGACTTTGTAGGCTACAGCTGATAGTTCCACAAACTGGTCACTTAGATGCCTGGGTAACTTTAAAGCTAGTTCAACCAGTGGCTATCCATGAGTGTTGATCATGTATATTTCACAGCTGGTGATCTAATTGACATCCTCAACGGTGAAGGATTCATCTACATAGATTGACAACGGTGTTTGTCTGCCTATCTTTTTGTCTCATTCCTAAACATTTCTCAAATTGCTTTGATATAAAAGGGCCAGTAGGGTGTTGAATGGCTATGACTTGGCAGTCATATGGGTCTCATTCTTGATGAAGGGCTTTTGCACGAAACATTGATTTTCCTGCTCCTCAGATGCTGCCTGATCTGCTGTGCTATTCCAGCACCACTCTAATCTTGATTCTAATCTACAGTACTCACTTTCACCTAGTCATATGGGTCAATAGACAATAGTTGCAGGAGTAGGCCATTCTGCCCTTCGAGCCTGCACCACCATTCAATATGATCATGGCTGATCATCCTTAATCAGTATCCCCCTGTTCCTGCCTTATCTCCATAACCCTTGATTCCACAATCCTTGAGAGCTCTATCCAACTCTTTCTTAAATGAATCCAGAGACAGGCCTCCACTGCCCTCTGGGGCAGAGCATTCCACACAGCCACCACTCTCTGGGTGAAGAAGCTTCTCCTCATCTCTGTCCTAAATGGTCTACCCCATATTTTTAAGCTGTGTCCTCTGGTTCGGCACTCACCCATCAGCGGAAACACGTTTCCTGCCTCCAGAGTGTCCAATCCTTTAATAATCTTATATTCTTAATCAGATCCCTTCTCAGTCTTCTAAACTCAAGGGTATACAAGCCCAATCGCTCCAGTCTTTCAGTGTAAGAAATTAAACGGGCACTTTTGCACAAGTCATGAAACGCGGGCTGGTCCGCAATTCAAACCAGGATCTCTCGCACGTCTGTGTCAAAGAAGACCCAAAGCGACAATCATACCTCTAGACCAACGAGCCACACAATTCTCCTTATAATTCAGGTTATCGCTAGGAAGGTGGGTACCTTGGTACGTTTGACCGTGATGTCCCGACCTTGAAGCAGGAGAGTCCATTGTGCGACTGGCTCACTGAGCCATCTTTGATTTGGCCATCCAGCAGGGGCTGGATTGGGGTGTGTTCAGTTTGTATGGTCAGTGGGTTAAACCAATGATATAGTTGAAGTACTGGACTGCCCAAAAGACTGAGTGGAAGTGTTATTCGCACATTGGAAAACCTTTGTTCCACAGGCTGTAGAACCCTGGAGACATAGACAACTGGGCCTTTAATACTTTGCCAATCTTGTAGTAGAACAGCAACTATCGTCTGGTCTGTGGCTGCAACTTCTGGAGCATATGGTGAGTCAGGGTTCAGAACTTGTAAGGCGAGTACTGTTGAGAGCATGTTTTAAATCAGTTACTGTTTGCATGTTGGGATGTCGGATTCCAGGCAGCGTTCTTTTTAAGCAATTCTGAGAGTTTGGTTGTCTTGGTAGTGAGTCAAGATTAGAATGGTGCTGGAAAAGCACAGCAGGTCAGGCAGCATCCGAGGACAGGAAAATCGACATTTTGGGCAGGAGCCCTTCATCAGCCCTTCCTGACCAGCCAAATTGGAGCATTATTATTAGTGGAGGTTACCGGTCACAGACTGTCATTCACCTTGGCGACCTCCCCCTCTGCCTGTCTGGGGAAACTGTATTGTCTTTGTGGTTTCGGATCAGACCCCTCAATTATCACCTCTCCCAGGATATGCCTACAGTCAAGTTTATGCTGGGCGAATACCCCTTTGTGTTCCACTATCACCTCTCTCATAACCTCTCTCATTGTTAGGAGATTGAACCAAAACTCATCTATCATGCTGATTCGATTAGCATAATTTCCTGGTGAAATGATGAGTGGGATGTTGCTAACCGGGGACAATTGCTATATGGAGACATTAATGGATCAAAAGTAAGGTTGCACCTAGTCATATAATCAACACTGAGGATGGCTTCTGCACCTGGGAAAAGATTGATTAAGATAGCAGGGTGCTGCTACATGATGTCACCTAATTTCAATTCTCAGTTCAGTAATGTATCCTTCCTCTACATGGCCAGTGAATCCACTTAAAACAATAGTCTTTGTGGTCTGCCAAAATAGATCATTAAATCTCGAGGTGTTCAGATTTGTGCAGGATCCTTCGGTATCCTACAGGGCAGCCTCCTACCTCGCCACTGACTAGCGGTCTACCTAAACTACCCCACTTCATGTCACAGACCCACACTGGGAAGACAGAAGCCTGACACCGTCGTGCGGATGCCTCATAAGTTGGGAGTGGGGGGAAATACATGGTTGGCTAGTGCCCACAGCATGGACTGGAGCCTGCTGAATTGGGCCTTCTAACAGGAATTGGTGACTTCCTCTATCACCTCTTGGTCCCGTTACATTCGGTGGTCCCTGTGGCTGAGTGCGGCCATGCATGGGGTTCTATATTCTTGCAGCAAAATGAGGACTGCAGAAGCTGGAGATCAGAGTCAAGATTAGAGTGGTGCTGGAAAAGCACAGCAGGTCAGGCAGCATCCGAGCTATATTCTTGCGCATAGTGTCCTGCATGCTGCGCCATGCTGGTTGGCCTGCTGTGCCCCTCTCTCTTCCCATGACTTTTAGGGTGGAACTGGGTTTCTTTGGTTCAAGGTCCTCCTCTTCCTTTATTCCTCCACACCGGACTCTGGTTGGAGGTTCAGAAAGGAAACATTTTTCCTTCTCTCTCTGTTTGCTCCTGTTTAGTTCAAAGGGTTCTTTCTTCCACATCTGGGACATTCTCCTCAGAACCCCTGCCTCATTGTGGCTTGACTCTTTGAGATCAAAGTTCACATATGCCTTCCTGTTCTTTTTTGATGGCATGTACAATGAGAGCCCTGGCCCACTTAGCTGAGTCAGCCTTGGACAATTGACCTCTGCTTTAGCCTCTGTAGACTCCCGAAAAGTACACTCTATAAACAATTGGCAAAGGCAGTCAGGTGTTCAATCCATCTACAGGGTCTCCTTTATTGTTCCCAATTACTGGTTCAGACATATTATGATGAGTTTTACTCTCTCTCTCTCTCTCTCTCTCTCTCTCTCTCTCGTCTACCTTCTGTTGACAGACCCTTTCAAAGCATGTAAATGGATCAGCAGGCGACTCAAAATCTGGAATCTTTTTAATGATTTTTGCTAATTGTGCCACTGTAAATGGGGTAGTGTATGTTATTATGCATTGACATCCCCGATCCATTTTTTGGTGGTAATTGGGTTCATTGTCACAAGAGCTGTCCCCAGGGACACTGAAGGAGTTGACTCCTCTGGGAAGGGTTGGGGTGAACCCCAATCCTCCAGGCACATGGTGTACTGCTGTGTGTCTTCCCTGAGCTTGTCCTAGTCTATCCCTTGTTCTTCTCCGTCCTCTCTAACTTCTCCATATGCGCGTATCACAGAAGAACCTCAATTATACAAAGGACAAGGGCGGGGAGTATTTCGTTCTGTTAATCGAATGCCAGTTAACATAGTTTAGCCAAACATCAGGACCTTGCAATCTTGCCGGATAATCCGATATTTGGATAATCGAATGCCGGATAATCGAAGTTTCTCTGTATTCCATTGCGGATTGGTTTTAATTTCTCAATCTCCTGCAGGCACTGAGCATGGTCTGCAGCTACCTGTTTCTTCTCCCTATCTGTCTGGTGCAATACTTTGACTGCGGCTTGCAAATCTGCACATTTATTTCTCAGTTGCCTTACTTCTTTCTCAGTGACCTCTTGAGCTGACACTGCGCACTGCATATTTTTGTATGCTTTTTCAAACAGAGTTTGGACTTGCCTCATGCATAGTATGTTTGCCTGATTTCTCTGGTCCAGAGTTGCATTTTTTAGCTTTAACTCAATGATTTCCCTTTTTGCTTCCTTACGGATGGTTTTTAATTCCTGCTCTGTCCCTGATAGTTGTCCTAGACAGCACATTATCACTGTGTTCTCAAGTTTGGGTCCCTGCTTCCTTTGAGTTCTCCTAAAATCATCCCAATATTTCTGTGTTAGGAATCCTGGTCCTGTTTCATTGTTGCAACAAAATTCGGTCCATGTGGGCCACTCTTTCTTACTAATATACTGCCTCAGTGTGGGACAATCCTGTACTCTGGCGTCTTTCACTGCCATCTTTCCCAAGGTGAAGGATTCAATAACGAGAGGTCACGCCTTTAAGGTGAGAGGTGGAAAGTTTAAGGGGGATACACGCAGTAAGTATTCATACACAGGGTGGTGGGCATTTGGAACGAGTTGCCAGCAGAGGTGGTACAGGCAGGCATTGGTAGATTCATTTAAGGTGCGTCTGGACAAATGCATGAGTAGGTGGAGAGCAGAGGGATACAGATGCTTAGGAATTGACCGACAGGTTTAGACAGTACATTTGGACCGGCTCAGGCTTGGAGGGCCGAAGGGCCTGCTCCTGGATTGTAAATTTTCTTTGTTCTTTGTTCATTTTCAATTAAACTGAAGAGTATGGGGGAGGATCAGATTGTGGGTACGGATTTTGGTATATTCTGGTTCTGTTCGCACCAGGCCTGTACCAACTTTTAGTATTATCCTTCCCTATCCCACTAAGAATCGCGCGCGCACACACACACACACAAAACAGTCATTTGCTTGATCAGGAGTGAACACCTGTTGGCTTTATCTTTTAAAGAACAGTTCACTTTAGATCTTTCAATTCCCTTCAACTTACTTGAATTCCTGGCCTTTGCAGGGGCCGGCTGCCCTCTTAACAACTGGCTCAGGCAAAATCTCAAGAAATATTTGGTTCCACAGGATTCAATCTCGGAGAGACAAAGTCACTTCTCGATGAGGTCCTATCTGGGGTGCCAAGTTGTTGTGCCTTCCACAATGTATTTAATCCTTCTATCTATCAAAGAAACTGCGAGTTGACTCTAAATAAATATTATTGTTTATTATTAACAGAATTAATGCTATAACAACAGAATACACTATAAACTAATAGATCGATCAGAGCTCGATTATCCTGATTGATTGGACCCAATCAGATGTTGACATGTCGTTGGCAGGGTGGTCCTTGGGCATCCATTCCTGAAGATGTTAGGTGCACATAAGTCAGTTAGCCTTTTCTAATTAAAGGTGTGAGGTGAGGTTCAGATTGTCCTGGGGATGACATTCAGGTCGAGGCCTTGGAACACTTTAACCCCAGGGCATCAATGTGGACTTCACCAGTTTCCTCATTTCCCCTCCACTCACCTTACCCCAATTCCAACTTTCCAGCTTAGCACGATCCTCATGACCTGTCCTACCTACCAATCTCCCTTTCCACCTATCCGCTCCACCCTCCTCTCTGACCTATCACCTTCATCCCCACCTCCATCCACCTATTGTACTCTTGGCTACCTTCTCCGCAGCCCCACCACTCCTCCCATTTATCTCTCCATCCCAGAGGCTCCCTGCCTTCATTCCTGATGAAGGGCATTTGCCCAAAATGTCGATTTTTCCTGCTCCTCGGATGCCACCTGACCTGCTATACGTTTCCAGCACCACTCTAATCTAGACTCTGATCTCCAGCATCTGCAGTCCTCACTTTTGCCCTATCTGTAGCTGCAGCCTGTCTGGATTCTGCAAAATGTTTATTAGCACAGTCATTTTGGTCAAGGTTTGTTTCAGTTTCCCAGCATGCCTCATTTATTGTCCATTTTTCATAAATTCATCATTTTTGACCAGCCTATCCAGCCACACCTAATTGCCCAGGGGGTAGTTTAGAGTCAACCACATTGTTATGGGTCTGGAGGCGCATGTAGGCCAGACCAGGTAAGATTTCCTTCCCAAAAAGACTTTAGTGAACCGGATGGGTTTTTGAGACAGTTGGTGATGGTTTCATGGTCATCATTAGACTCTTAATTCCAGAATTTTATTGGATTCAGATTCCACCATATTCCATGGTGGGATTTGAACCTGGGTCCCCAGAACATTACCTAGGTCTAACAGTGCAATAATGCCACTATAAGATCATCTCCCCATAAGTAAAATTAATGCTTTATATTTTATTGACCAGAATAGCTCCACAAATTCCTGTTGTATTCTCTGATCTGTGCAAATCAGGTGGCCCTTTTACACCTTTCAAATTCTAATCTCTACTTTTCTCCCCCAATTTATTCTTTGTTCACACTTATCGCTTGTTAAATGCAAGCATCATGTCTTTTTAATTTTGTCTTTAAAACTGAAGACTGCATTGAGAGATAGTTCTATCATTAAAACAAGGATTTAACAGGATACTGCATAACTTCACAGCAAAGATTTCAATATCTTTTGTGAACCTCTGTTTTTATGGCAATGGACAAATCATGAGCTAAGGATTATTTAAAAGTGAAGCTGATTTGTTCTCAGCTAATTGAACTGGTTGGAGCTGGAAGCAAGTTGCAGAGACAAAGAGAATGAGAAAGGTGCGGAAAGGTGTGCTGTTATTCTCTGCAGCAGAACTGTTTCCTGATGTAACAAAAAACTTGAAGAAATCAGTTACCTTTCCTGCAGCAGTGCATGTGAAATGATAAATCAGAGACATTTTTGAAGTGAATCAGTTGCTCTGTACATCTCACAAACCAGTGGAAGTGTGGAGATTGTAATGAGGTCAGCCAGCTGGACAATGTAGAATATAAGTTCACTAATTGGGGCTGTTCGTCTTTTCCAACCAGGGAGCCCTGCATGACATATAAAAAAGATGAGCATCAGAGATACTGACACTCTGATTCCTGACTCTGTATGAGGCAGTACTATAGTCAAGGACAGTGTATGTGTAAATAAATGTACTTAGTCATGGGAACCAGCCTCTGTGAAGTTATTTCAGGAAGCTTCAAAAGAAAGACAATTGAACACTAAGAACTTGGTGAGCTGAAGAAGGATCATCTCAATATCAGAATCAGGGAGCAAAGACCACTGAATTTACATTACAATTTTTTTGTACCTCCACAAATAATCTGTTTTCCCTATCTGACTTTCTGTGTGTAGAGCAAGGGGACGTTTATAAGGGTTTTAGAGTTTTAATTAATCATGTTATATGTGAATGATTTATATCTGTTGACCTGTAGCTATAGTTTATTTTCTTATAATAAATAATAATTCCTGTTTAGTGTGGAAATCTGGTGCTATTATAACATTGTTCTGAAGGTCAGGTAAATTGTCTGTATTTTTAAAGCAGCTTTAATATTTGGTATAACTTTGTGAATAACAGGACTTAATTTACGTTACCTCAGCGGGTTTAGATTATTATGACTAATCCTCTCTCTTTCATTTAAGTTCCCTAGTACCCTGCAGGCAACACAGCCACTTAAAATCTTACTCTTTGCTACAGAAAAATATGTCCGTTTCCAATACTATACTGTATCGAAGTTTGGGAGAAGATTTGTAGCTCGGGTGCTCGTTGTTGTGGTTCTGTTCACTGAGCTGGGAATTTGTGTTGCAAACGTTTTGTCCCCTGTCTAGGTGACATCCTCAGTGCTTGGGAGCCTCCTGTGAAGCACTTCTGTGTTGTTTCCTCTGGCAATTATAGTGGTTTGTCTCTGCCGCTTCTGGTTGTCAGTTCCAGCTGTCCGCTGCAGTGGCTGGTATATTGGGTCCAGGTCGATGTGTTTGTTGATAGAATTTGTGGATGACTGCCATGCCTCTTGGAATCCCTGGCTGTTCTCTGTTTTGCTTGTCCCATAATAGCAGACACTCTATACAATCAATACAGGAATCCTTGGGCATCATCAGAAATATACACATAGACAAGGAAGAAACTATGGTCTCATTCGATGTAACGGCACTGTTCACCTCTATCGACAAAACCCTAGCCAGAGAAACAATAGCCAACCTTCTGGACATACAGAACAGACAACAAGACGGGGAACCTATCAACAAAGACTGCATACTCAAACTACTGGACCTGTGCCTCACAACACACTTCACATTCAACAACCAAATTTATGAACAAATCAACGGCACACCATGGGCTCACCCATCTCTGGACTCATAGCAGAAGCTGTAATGCAAAGATTAGAACAAACAGTTTTCCCACAAATTCAACCCAAACTCTGGGTCAGATATGTGGATGACACCTTTGTAATCATTAAAAACACAGAAATACAGAACACACACCTGATCATCAACACCACATTCACAGGAATCAGATTCACTAGAGAGGAAGAAAAGGACAAACAACTCCCATTCCTAGACATGATGGTACAGAGAACACCGAATGGAGAATTCACCACAAAGGTATACAGGAAAGCCACACACACAGACCAATTCCTGAACTACGAAAGCAACCACCCCAACACACACAAAAGAAGTTGCATCAAGACACTGTTCAAAAGGGCTACAACACACTGCAGCACACCAGAACTGCAAAAAGAGGAAGAAGAACACCTCTACAATGTATTCGCCAAAAACGGATACCCCCACAATTTCATCAACAGATGCCTAAAGGAAAGACAACGGAATGAGGTCATGCCACAACTCAAAGGACTAACCACGGTACCATACATCAAGAACATTTCTGAACTGACAGCCACACTACTACGACCACTAGGAATCATAACAGCACACAAACCAACAGCCACTCTCAGACAACAACAGACCAGGACAAAGGACCCAATACCCAGCATGAGCAAAACCAACGTAGTGTACAAAATCCCATGCAAGGACTGCACAAAACACTACATAGGACATACAGGAAGACAGCTAACGATCCGCATCCATGAACACCAACGAGCCACGAAACGACACAACCAGCTATCCTTAGTAGCCACACATGCAGATGACAAGCAACATGAGTTCGACTGGGACAGCACTACTATTAAAGGACAAGCCAAACAGAGAACAGCCAGGGAATTCCTAGAGACATGGCACTCATCCACAGATTCTATCAACAAACACATCGACCTGGGCCCAATATGCCAGCCACTGCAGCGGACAGCTGGAATTGACAACTGGAAGCGGCAGAGACAAACCACTATAAATGCTGGAGGAAACAACATTGAAGTGCTTCACTGGAGGCTCTCAAGCACTGAGGATGTCACCTAGACAAGGGACGAAACACAAATTCCCAGCTCAGCAAACAGAACCACAAAACTATACTGTATCCTCCAACTACTACTCTCATCTTTGTTCCGCCCATTAGAATTACTTCCTTTACTGTGGCAACATGATCAGTTAGTTGTTTTACACTGCAGCCCTCAATCTCATCCAAACAAGCTGAAAGTATCTTAAATCTGTTGAATAATTGCCAAAGCTGAACTTCCTCCATCCTTTGCATTCCAATACCTCATTTACAGTCATACCCTCCTATCTTAATCCCATAGTTTGCTCCTGGAAAAGTATAGGAACATAAGAATAGGAGTAGACCATTCAGCCCATGAGCCTGCTTGACCATTCAATACGATCATGGCTGATCTTTATATCAATTATTTTGAAACCAAGGCTAACCACTGGAGGTCTGGTATTTGTCATCTGGAGATATCCACATACATTTCATCAACACAGGTAACAAAATGGGTGGCATGGTGGCTCACTGGTTAGCACTGCGGCCTCCCAGTTCCAGGTACCCGAGTTTGATTCCAGCCTCAGGTGACTGTCTGGGTGGAGTTTGCACATTCTCCCTGTGTCTGTGTGGGTTTCCTCCAGGTGCTCTGGTTTCTTCCCACAATTCAAAATGTGCAGGCCAGGTGAATTGGCCAAGTTAAAATTGCCCATTAAGGATGTGTAGATTGGGTGTAAATGTAGCGTAATGGGGAATGGGTTTCGATGGGATACTCTTTGGAAGGTTTGTGTGGACTTGCAGGCCTGAAGGGCCTGTTTCCATGCTGTAGGAATTCTATTCTGTGAAAAGATTCATGTTTAAGAATGTCCATTATTCAGCAAACAAAGCAATCTTGAAACTATGAAAGAGCTCCAGAATTCCACCAGAAAGTCAAGACATCACTTTAACACCTGCTGAGCCCTTCACAACACTCTTGCGTAATGAAGACGACAAAGAGACACAGATGAAAGGCAATAGGCCATAACAGGTCAGAGGCTGCCTGACACCAAAATGTCCAGCTGTCAGAGCTGGCCAGAAAAATCAAAAATTAATATTCATTATCCTCTACAAAAAGGGATCAAGTTTTTGCTATAAGTCCAGCCTCATATTCCCAGATGTCAAATGTTAACTTTTTAAAGTACAAACCATTCCCCAATTTAGCTCAAATAATGAAAAATATTTCCTGGTTTCATCATTACAATCCCTACAGTGTGCAAACAGGCCCTGCAGCCCAATAAGTCCACACCGACCCTCCACAGAGTAACTCACTAAAATCATTCCCCTACCCTATATTTACCCCTGACTAATACACCTAACCGACACATCCCTATGGGCAATTTAGCATGGCCCATTCACTTCACCTATATATCTTTGGACTGTGGGAGGAAACCAGAATGAACCCAGGTAAGCACAGAGAGAATGTGCGAACTCCACCCAGATAGTCACCTGAGGCTGGAATTGAACCTAGGTCCCTGGTGCTGGAAGGCAGCAGTGCTGACCACTGAACCATCGTGCCACCCTAGAGATGATTTGACATCAGCTAGCCTTTGATGTTCAGTTGTCTTTCTCTAGAAGCTTCCATTGGTTTATAAGAAGTAGAGAGTCACTGATTTGCTTGGGTACTCTGTCTGATTTATCAATTCAAAAGTAACAGCTCACAGGAAAGGTAACTGGTTTTCTTCAAATTTAAATTGACTTGTCTTTGCTGCTGAGAACACAGTTTTTGCTGGGGAGAACAACAGCATTACCTCTCTCTTTGTGTCTGTGTCTCTAGTTCCAATTAGCCGAGAACAAATCAGCTTCATTTGTAAATAACTCCTCGGCTTCTGATATTCTGCAGCTTGCAGGAACCCACAATCATAGCTGGATCCTCCCTATCCCCTGCAAGTTGTTTTCCAGCTCAGAGCGGATAACCTAGAACCAAACAGACAACACAGCCATTTGGACTCTCATTTTTTGCTGCAGAGAACAGTGCCAATTGCCGAGACTGAACTGACCCCCTACTGCCACAATATTACATTTGGCTCCTCAAACTTTGGTGGTTTCCTGTACCACAATGCCAGGGTCATTTCACTCATCCATCCCACAGTCCCCCACTCTCATGAAAGCACCTCATACTTGGGGTGGCACAGTGGCTCAGTGGTTAGCACTGCTGCCTCTCAGTGTCAGGGACCTGGGTTCAATTCCTGTCTTGGGCAAGTGTCTGTGTGGAGTTTGCACATTCTCCCTGTGTCTGCGTGGTTTCCTCCGGGTGCTTCGGTTTCCTCCCACAGTCCAAAGATGTGCAGGTTAGGTGAATTGGCCATGCTAAATTGCCCATAGTGTTGGGTGCATTAGTCAGGGGTAAATGTAGGAGAATGGGTCTGGGTGGGTTGCTCTTCGGAGGGTCAGTATGGACTTGTTGGGCCAAAGGGCCGGTTTTCACACTGTAGAGAATCTAATCTAATCATACTTATTGGACAATCCTATCCTCACACTCCCCATTACTGGCTTCCTTGCAGTCACTTCCTGGCTCTGACCATATCAGAGCATCCATCCTAAAAGGTATGACAGTCCTCTGGTACATTGAATCCAGTAACCTACCTTCTTCCCAAAGCTTCACAGTCTCTGTCGTATGCTTTCCACCTCAAGCTCTTAACTGAAGCTGCTGAAATTTCAAACACATACTGTAAATATGTTTACCCTGGATCACAAGAAAAGGTTCATGATCCTCTATGAAAAGGGATCAAGCAATTGCCATAAATCAAGTCTCTATATTCCTGGAGACATTTCAAATGTTAACCTTTTTAAAAGTACAGACTCTGAGCTCGCACATACTGAAATTTTGAAGCACCACCTGTAATACTGTTATAAGTGATTTCTGTCTCGGCTTTCTGAATCTCCGGAGAATAGTTCCTGACACTTGGCTAACTATTCTAACTCTAGGGATCTGATTCAGAACAACCGGGTCCTGCCTCCGAACTCTGCCAACCGCGGACTGTCCTTTAACCCTTGTGTCAAGGGAGACTGTCCGCAAGGTTAAGTTCAAAAAGGCGAACTCCAAGTTGACTGGTATCAGCCCTTATCCCCACCGGCTGTCACTTTTCCCGTGGCAAATCGAAATACTGCGATACACACACAAACGGAGCAACAGATGTTTATTCAATCTTCGAAGATTGGGCGAGTTCCAAAAGGGACTTCGGAAGTCGCAACGGGAGATTTTACAGCACTAATACTTATACATTATTTTTCCATTCAAATACATTGGTGATAATTTCATTGGTTTAAACATCTCACGCTATGGATTTTTCTTACATTAAAAATCATTAATGACAATTCCATTGGTTAAAGCATTTCACGCTTTTCTCTGCCAATTTCTTTAATTAAAATGTTATATTATTTTACAATTTCTGCTACTAGTTATAACATTTATTGATGTCATGAAAAGAGCTTTCATTGTATTTTGCCCTCTGTGTCTAACTGAAGCATTCCTTGGTTTCTTGCCCAAGGTTACCATGTTCCTGGCATAACAGAGGTGACTTCTAGTTCATGCTTCATTATGGCCTAGTCGATCATTAGTTTCATAATTTAGCTTTTATTCATTAAACCTCAGTTTTAGTACAGTGAGTGTGTGTGTAGGTGTGTGTATGTATGTGTGTGAGTGAGTGTGTGTGTAGGTGTGTGTATGTGTGTGGGTTATGTGTGAGGTGTGTGTGTGTGTTTTGTGTGTGTGTGTGTGTGTGTGCGTGTGTGTGAATGCATGAAACTGCAGAAATTACATTAACCATATCAATCCCCCCTGTCTTTTTATACAGTCTGTAATTTCTGCAACATAATCATGGCCTGTCTATTCCAATCAGCCTCAGGATCATTTGCATCAGCTTGAAGGTGAATGCCCACAACTGTATGCGGGTCACTCTTAATCAAAGTAGTCTCAATAAGGCGGGTAATTAGACCACGCAGACATGGAATTATACAACAGCCCAAAGCAACTAAAATCCCGATTACCAACAGAAGTGTAATCACCACTGAGACCATCACCCCCTTCCATTTATCGAACCACCGCTCTAGCCAGCCAGTCCAATTAGTATTTACACCTGAATTCTCAGCTATCTCATCAGCCAGTGCCTGGAGACCTTCCAGGGCACGGGTCACCGAGCCATCGGGGCCGTATTGTTGGGAATAAAAGTCCTATCATGACACAAACGCCCCCCTTTTCAGCTAAGAGCATGTCCAAGGCCAGTCTATTTTCCCAAGCCATACGACTGGTGGCATCCAGTTATTCGGCCAAACCCTTTACTGCATCTCTAGTATGGTTAATAAACCGTGCTTGGTTATAATAAATGTAGTTTATCCAATCCACATTCTTATTAATAGTAACCGACCAGAATAGGGATGATTCAAAGCCTGCTGAAGTCTGGTTACGAGCTTTGAACTCATCAGGCACCCCCCCAGGGACCCCTATTGAATCAAGATAAATCCTTTCATCAACAGAAGTGGGTAGCAGTGATCTCTTATCTCTTCCTTTTCTCCCAACTAACTGTTCTCTTTCAAATGCCAAGGTGAATGGTATTGCCAATTGTACAATTGCACATATCCCCTTCCAATCAGGGGGCAGGGTGGGTCTCAGTATTTTCCCTCCACAATACCACCACAGATCCGCTCGGGGAACGTTTAAAGATGAGTAATTTCTTCCTTCTACTGCTTCAGTAACGTTTTTAATCACCGAACACAATCTCAGCTCCCCCAAATCAACAGATCCACCCTGTCTATAAACACACGATATGTGATTCCCAACAGCGGCAGAAAACACAGGGGGAGCTTGCCTCTTATGTCCTTTTAAGGAAGAGAACATCAAAGACAAAGAAGCACAATTCGGATTTTTCCATGCAGTCTCATCTTGATATAGGGCTATCATGCATTCCATGCCCTGTTTGCTTCGCTCCCACCCGAGCGGAAAGGGAACTACCTGAGACACTGTCCTACCGGAGGCACATGCATAGCAATTGCTTTTGTTCAGGCTTTTTACAGTATATTTAACCCATTCAATCCAGGCATTTGTTTCTCCATATCCTGTTTCTATTTCAAGAGTCTGTCTCAGGTCTTTAACCTCTATAACCTGCAGTGACTTTGGATCAGTGTAAGGGGTTAAAGGTTGCAGTTTAGAATCAAGGAATCCCAAAGGCTGTCCCCGTCCGACGCCAATTCAAAAATAGCAGCCCACAAAACGCTTCCCATACACTGTCATCTCTATCTTTAAATCTTTACTAAGGAGTTGGGACCCATTTTTATGGGGAAATGAGTCTTCAGAGGAAGCATTTTTAATGGAGAGATATATATAGGATGACACTTCCTGTCAAAACAGTTTAGGGCTGGGCTAAAGGGTGTTCTATGGATAGTGATGCTAGGCGGTGGCTTTTGCGGTTCGGTAGGGTGTGAAGAAATATCTTGGAGGAAAGATATTCCCTTTGAAACTCTACATCTGGGCATTCTACTTAGGCTGCAAGCATCAATTTTTATAACTTGTGGAAATTCCGAAACAGAAATCATTAACACAACATCTGAAAAAGATATATGAGCAAAACTCAGAAGTAACAGGAATAGCAGCATAATTCTGACTAGTGCTAAGAACTTAAACAATATATCAAAGCACAAAACAAGATTAACATACAATTCTGAAGAAACAGTCCCCGCACTCACGTCGCCATAATATAGTCAGTTAATCAAAGTCTGTTCAGTCTGAGTTATAGTGGGTCACGTGTTGATTCGGCTGTCCAGACTCCTTTCTTAACTGGAGAGGTGACTGGCCATTTGCCAGCTTTTCTCCACCGTTCAGTGGTGAGGAGTACTAGGAACGGGCCGTCCCACACAAGTTCGAGAGTTAACTGTTGTCAATGTTTGATCAAAACCCCTTCACCAGATTCAATAGTGTGCACAGCGAAATCCAGAGGTGGTGTCTGAGTCAGGAGTTCCTGGTGAAGTAAACGAGAAACAGCGAAGCCCAGGGTCTCAACATATTTACATATACACATATCTCATGACTCAAGCTCTAGGTGATAAACACTCAAACATTCATGCACTAACGAACAGATGACTTTCAGCCAGAAACACAACAAAATGTAATAGCTTCCGTTCTCTCTCTGTAGGTCCTCACACACAGCCAGTCTCTCTCTCTCTCTCTCTCTCTCTCTCTCTCTCTCATACGGTGTTGGTCTCTCTGTCTATGTCTGCCTGTCACTGTCTCCTGTGTCTGCGCATCGGAGCTCATAGCGACCTCCCCTCGACCACCAGGTCTTCAAGTGCTAATTCTTTTCCCCAACTATCTCCACTCGCAGTCTCCAGTACTGCTGGGCAGTCCCCATGTGGCAGATCTTCCCCCCCTTTTTCCCGGAGGTCACTGCTCTACATATGGAACTGTTCAGGGTCGGTTGTCAGTAACATTTTAATTCTTTCAAGCACATCGCAGTTGTCCCTGTGTCTGGGCGCATCCGTTTTTCAATGCAGCCCTACGCGCCATATAGCCCCCACGAACAATCTCAGCGCAATACAGTCTACTTACTGTCTCAACGTCCTGAAACTCACTCTCAAGTTACCCATATTAATTCGCATCTACCCTCAGAGTTTCTGTTCCCCCCTGCCTTATCAGCAGCCTATTTCTTTGTACATCTGTTCTGGAGCCACTGCTCCCCTGCCTCACTGGCTGCCTATCTCTCTGTGTAACTGGGTACATTTGCCCCTGGAGCCCCTGCTCCCCTGCCTCATTTTCCTGAAGGTGGATACCACCCCTCATGTCGTGTGAATTTGGAATTGTTCTAACTTATTACTACCTTGCACTCAATCTCATGAATGGTCCTCCTTTCCATAAGAAGTCAGCCGGATTTGAACATGCTCCCACCTCTATCTTAAGGTCCTCTCTATCTAAGAGCACTGCCTCATATTTCAGGATTCGGGAGTCTGTGAGCCATCGTCCCGCTTTTTGATTCAGAATAGTGCGGACTTGGTGAGGAGTAACCACAGTCAGTGGTGCTCCAAACGTCAGTTTCTGGCTTTCTTCCACTAGTTTAGCAGTGGCTGCTACTGCTTGAACGCATTCAGGCCAACCCCGTGAGACAGGGTCTAGAATTTTGGAGAGGAAAGCTACAGGTTTTCTATGCCCCCCCATTCTTGAGTTAAGACCCCAAAAGCTGTCCCGCTTTTGGCATTAACAAATAGTCTGAAATCTTTATTATAATTTGGCAAGCTCAAAACGGGTGCTGTAACTAATTTTTCTTTTAAAGTTTCAATCAGCATTTTTCCTTCTGGGTCCCATTTAACCCTGTCCGGAACTTCTTCTGTTAGCTGTAGATATAGCTTTTTTTTGTAAGAATAGCATAGTCATCTATCCAGAGTCTGCAATAACCCAGCAAACCCAGGAACTTTCTGAGTTCTCTTTTAGTTCTGGGTAATCCTAATTCTACAATTCCTTTTATTCTTTCAGGGCTTATTCTCTTCTGTCGCTGACTGATTAGATGTCCTAAATATCTGACCTCCTGTTCTACATACTGTAGTTTGTTCTGACTAACTCGCAATCCCTTCACTGCAAGGTAGTTTAATAAATCATTGGTTCCCTGCTGTGTGTCAGTTTGGGTGGGACCGGACAACAGGAGGTCGTCCACATACTGAATTAACTTTAAAGTTGGTCTTAAAGTCAAGCCCTCAAGAACTTGTTCTAGGATCTGTCCAAACAAGTTTGGTGACTCGGTAAAACCTTCAGCTAAGACAGTCCACCTATACTGCTGTTTTCTCCCAGTATCAGGGTCCTCCTTAAGTTCTAATAAAATCATATCATGAGAAAAAAAAATAACGTTGAGCATTCATAAAATTACAATCAAAAATAGCGCACTGAATCAAATGACAAACAACAAGTTTCACACATAAAACCATTAACAAACAGATGAATTCAAGCCAGAGCACAAAGTGTTAAACTGTTTGTTAGCTGAGAAGCCTTTTTTTAAAAAAAAATCCATACACAAACACAAATTCTCACATCCACAGAGACCTTTTTACAATCAAATTTACACACACAAAGACACACATAAATCTTCACCAACACAAAATTCCTATCGGGGGCCGGCCCACAAAGACATAAATATTCAGATTTAGATAACCATCTTATTTATCCGACTCCTTTTGTCTTTCATACAGTCCTCCCTTACTACTGACTTTCTGAACCTCCTGTAACAACTCCGACTCATTTCTACCGTTCCCGTCCTCTATCTTCTGTAACCTTTACCATCCGTCATCCTATTTCCCCATATAAGTCTCCTTTCTCTCCCAGTAAATAGTATATTCAAAAATAGACATTAACTCAGCCCACATATACAGACTGGGCCTCAAAAATTAATTTGTTCTGACAATCCTATCGGATTCTCATCCAGGACCGTCATTTCCTTCTAAATGTTCCGACCTCCCCACTGGTGAGGGGGTCACACACAAACCCAATCTCCTTGTCCCCTATCGGCACTTAAGTCGATACGTTCTTCCTTTTTTTAAGAAATATTGCAATGTTCCTAGCTTCTCATATCCTCAAACACCAATTTATTAATTCATGCTTGACTAACTTTAAAGCCTGTTCCTAACTTGTAAACATATTTATATATTTACGTCCATTTATTCAGTATTAAATATTTAAAATGTAAAATGCATACAGTTCCCAATTTTGAAATCCACTGTATTCACCCAGATTTAGTACTCTAATTTAGATCCAAAATTAGTTTTCTGATGTACTCCTGACCAATTATTTCTCAATTACAATACTTTAGGTCGTAAAATAATCAGAGCTGTCTTACAATAATTTGTCAATTCAAGTTTAAAAAAAAATTCTAATGGCCGAATCCAAGGTCTCAGATAATAACCATGGAAGTTATCGTCTTTTTTTTCCCGACAGTCTACTGTTGAACTGAAACTACAACTGTCCTTCACATATTGAAAATAAATCATGTTAAGTTTACATAAAGATCACATTTAAAACAATCCTGGAACTCAAGCTCCAGTGAATATAACTTCCTCATTCAATCACCAACAAACCAATGTGCATTCAAACCGAATCACAGAGGGTTAAATGTTTTGCGAGCAGTTCTCGCGCTCTCTCTCTCTCTGTCGGTCTTACTGCAAGCTGCTGGTAAAAAAATAAACTTCAGTTGTCTTATATAATTTGAGTTTAATGGGGCTACAACAAATCCTGTGGTCCGTTCCCCAAACGGGACCTCCCGTAGGGGACACAGTCTCACTACTTCTTTATCACCTTTTCCCCTCATCTCTCTCTCCTTTAGTCGTGCTGATCTCCTTACCTCCTCAGCCCCTGCTGCTGTGGCTTCTACGTCCCCTTCGCCAGATCCCCTGGATCCCGCTCCCTGATTCTCCAACGGCCGCTGCCGTTGTTCCTCCTGAAGAGCATATGGCGGGGGTGCCACAGGCGGGGGTAAGTTCTCTAACACTTCCCACTTACTCTCATTCAGTGGGGTTAAAGGATATAAGGGTACTGGGGTTGGAGCAGTTGCTGTCAGGTTCCCTACCCAACATGCAGCATACTCGCTCTCCTTTAAACTTGGATACTGTTTATTCTTTACATAATCATTTAAAATTTGACAAACCCAATCCTCGTCCGATCCAAATTTTGGCCAGATCACTGATGGCGGATGGGATGGGTTCTTTTACCCAAACAAAACAACAGTATTTTATCATTTCCTAAGCCCCGACTTTCATAGGGACTCCAATTCCCCAATTTTCGTCCCAGCGGACTATTAAGGGGAATCTGTGGGGTTTCGTTTTCCCGTTCCTTTTTAGACCTGGAACCTCGGCCACCCATGGTTGGTCTTCAGGCTAACCTACACTCTGGTTACTCAATTAACCCCGGTTACCTGTCACAACCACCGAGTCGACAAGGCAGTGTACCCTTCCCTACTGTGAAAGCCCCAAAATACCAGAGAAGGTTCTTACCTTGATCCTGTGCACGGAGTTGTCCGACTCAAAGTAAAAAATCACCTTTTTACTTTTCGAAGCTTCAACCTTTTTACTTTATTGCGAGCGCCACCTATTCACATCGTTTGCTCAAACATCTGTGTGTGTCACAGTGTCCCAGAATCATTCAGAGCCTCCCGTGGGAGTTCTGTTTAGGATCCCGGACACGAGCCCCCAAATTTGTTATAAGTGATTTCTGTCTAGGCTTTCTGAATCTCCGGAGAATAGTTCCTGACACTTGGCTAACTATTCTAACTCTAGGGATCTGATTCAGAACAACCGGGTCCTGCCTCCGAACTCTGCCAACCAAGGACTGTCCTTTAACCCTTGTGTCAAGGGAGACTGTCCGCAAGGTTAAGTTCAAAAAGGCGAACTCCAAGTTGACTGGTATCAGCCCTTATCCCCACTGGCTGTCACTTTTCCCGTGGCAAATCGAAATACTGCGATACACACACAAACGGAGCAACAGATGTTTATTCAATCTTCGAAGATTGGGCGAGTTCCAAAAGGGACTTCGGAAGTCGCAACGGGAGATTTTACAGCACTAATACTTATACATTATTTTTCCATTCAAATACATTGGTGATAATTTCATTGGTTTAAACATCTCACGCTATGGATTTTTCTTACATTAAAAATCATTAATGACAATTCCATTGGTTAAAGCATTTCACGCTTTTCTCTGCCAATTTCTTTAATTAAAATGTTATATTATTTTACAATTTCTGCTACTAGTTATAACATTTATTGATGTCATGAAAAGAGCTTTCATTGTGTTTTGCCCTCTGTGTCTAACTGAAGCATTCCTTGGTTTCTTGCCCAAGGTTACCATGTTCCTGGCATAACAGAGGTGACTTCTAGTTCATGCTTCATTATGGCCTAGTCGATCATTAGTTTCATAATTTAGCTTTTATTCATTAAACCTCAGTTTTAGTACAGTGAGTGTGTGTGTAGGTGTGTGAGTATGTGTGTGAGAGTGTGTGTATGTGTGTGTGAGTGTGTGTGTGTAGGTGTGTGTATGTGTGTGGGTTATGTGTGAGGTGTGTGTGTTGTGTGTGTGTGCATGTGTGTGTGAATGCATGAAACTGCAGAAATTACATTAACCATATCAATACTAACCTTCATGAATTGTTAATTAATTATTTAGTTATATTATTCACTCATTTATGTTGCATTTTACATATTATATTAACTTAACCATCAATATGTATATTATGATAAACCTTTAGAATAGCCTTCACTTGTTAACAACCACAGCTAAAAAAACAGAGTTCACAATATTAATCAAATTCCTTGCCGTGAAATTATGGAGCCATCCTGGTAAAACTATGTTTTGAAACCAGTTCTTCTACTTGTAATCCACAGTTTTTAAAGATGGCAAAAATAAACCAACATAAAATGAAGGATGAGAGGTTGTGCGTAGTCAGTATGAGAAGCTAGAAGTGAAATTAAAAAGCCAAATATCAAAGGTCATAATCTCTGCCTTATTACCTGGAACATGAACAAACTGGCAAAGTGCAAATAAGATTGCAGAAAGGAGTACAGAGCTCAAACACTGCCAAGACTCGGGAAAGTATGATCTGTAACAGTGGGATGGCCACCTCCTAGCAATATTTTCATTACACTATTAAATCAGAGACCCAGAAAATGCATGGGGACCAGGGTTTGAACCTTGCCTTGCAGAATGTGGAATTTGAATTCAATAAAATTCTGGAATTAGAAACCAACAATGACTATGAAATCATTGTTGATTGTTAGAAAGACCCATCTGATTCACTAATGTCCTTTAGGGAAGGGAACTGACATCCTTACCTGGTCAGGCTGACGTGTGACTTCACACCCACAGCAATGAGGATGACTCTTAACTACCTGCTAAGCAATAAATGGCCAGCGATGCCCATGTCTTGTTAACAAATTAAACCAAAGCCTGATCTGTGCTGGGGTTGATGTTCCAGCAAGCTGCATAAGAAGTGAAGTTGGGAGGACTTTAAATTAGATAAAATTTAAGAAGATGTCATAACTTAAAGAGTAGAGACAAGCCATGATGGAAAGGTAATACTAGGGGAGATGGTGAACAGACCATGAGAGGAGGTGATCGAAGGTTTGCTAAAGCTCTTTAGAGAAGGAAATTCACCATCCTAAACTGGTCTGGCCTATATGTGATTCCAGCACACAGCAATATAGTTGACTCTTGACTGATGTCTGAAATGGCCTAGTAAGCCCCTCAGTTGTAACAATTGCAAGAAAGTCTCAAAAACGAATTGAAGGTAAACAGAACCCCTCGCATCAACCTAGGCACCAGAAACAATATAGCCCTATGGAGCCTGCAAAGTCCTCCCTACGAACATTGGGGTGCTAAATTTAGGGGGGGTTTCTCACAGACTATGCAAGTAACAGTTTGACACAGCCATACTCAGAATCATACCTGACTGATGTCACAAACAGCACCTATGTTCTGTCCAACTGACAGGATGGCTTAACAGCAGTGGTGTATTGGCAAGTTCCCCTGGGGATGTTGAATCCAGACACCATGAAGTCTGATGGCACTAGATTAACCATGGGTAAGGAATCCTTTTGCTGATTATCACATACTGTCCACCATATTAAACACCCCTTAGAGGAGGCAGTAGAGTGGCAGAATGTACTCTGGGTGGAGGATTTCAATGTCCACCACCAAGAATGGCTCTATAATAGCACTACTGATTGAGCTACTAGAGAGCTAAAGGACATAGCTGCTAAACTGGGTCTGTGGCAAGTGATGAAGGAACAAACAAGAGGGAAAAACATACTTTACCACATTAGTACCAACCTGCCTGCTGAGTGATAGTATCAGTAGGAGTAACCATGGCACAGTCTTTGTGCAGTTGCAGTCCTGCCTTCACACTGAGAATACCTTGAATTGAATTTAATTTATTGCCACATGTACTGAGACACAGTGAAAAGTTTTGTCTTGTGAGCAATGCAGGCAGATTACAGAGTTAAGTAGCATAGATAAGTAAATAATACTTAAATAGCAGCGAAAACAAAAACACAGGTACAGGCGAATGTTAAGGGTTTGTGAGTCCATTCAGTATTCTAAAAACAGTATGGTAGAAACTGTTTTGAAACCGGCTGGTGCATGTGTTCAGGCTTCTGTACCTTCTCCCCGATGGTAGAGGTTGTAGAAAAACATTACCAGGATGGGATGGATCTTTGAGAATGCTAGCGACCTTTGCTTGACAGCGGGCCTGGTAGATGGATTCTATAGATGGGCGGTTGGACCTTATGTGATGTTGTGAAATATTTACTTCTCACTTTAAACTTATGCTGTATGGTCTTAGACATATCTACTATGGGAAAAGATCCTCATGATCTACTCTGTCTATGCCTCTCATCATTTTATATTCCTCAATCAGATCCCCATCATCCTCCACTGCTTCAAGGAAAATAAATTCAACCTATCCAGTCTGTGCTTATAATTGAGACTTTTCATCCCAGGCAACATCCTGATGTATCTCCTCTGCACCCTCTACAGTGTGGTCGATCCTTCTGATAGTATGGTAACTAGAACTTCATGCAATATTCAATCTGTGGCCTGACCAATGTTTTATATAGGTGCAACAAGACTTTCTTGCACCTATGTTTTATGCCTCAGCTAATGAAAGCAAATATGCCAGATGCCTTCTTCACCACTCTGTTTATCTGTGCTGACACCTTCAGTGATCTCTGGACTTGTTCCTGAGTACTCCCTAGGAGCTTACCATTCATTGTGTATATCTTTCCCTTATTAGACCTCACAAAATGCATCACCTCACACTTATCAGGGTTAAATTCTCCTCACTGACAACAAAACCACCAATTTTCATCTGCAAACTTACTAACCAGACCTTCTTTAACCATATGCAAGTTGCAAATGTTCAAAACAAACAGTAAGAGTCTCAGCAACAATTCCTGCAGTATATCACTGATCACAGGCTTCCACCATCATCCCTTGCCTCCTATTTGTAAGCCATGTTTTGGATTCAGCTTATGAACCTGCCTTGGATCCCATGGGCTCTTACCTTTTGTACCAGGGCAGCACAGTGTCTCAGTGGTTAGCACTGCTGCCTCACAGTTCCAGGGTTCAATTCCAACCTTGGGCGACTGTCTGTTTAGAATTGGCACATTCTCCCCATTTCTGTAGGTTTCTTCTGGGTGCTCTGGTTTCCTTCCACAGTCCAAAGATGTGCAGGTTAGGTGGATTGGCCATGCTAGGTGGGTTAGCCGTGGGGAATACAGGGTTATTTGGGTGGGATGCTCTTTGAAGGGTCGGTGTGGACTCAAAAGGTCAAATGGCCTGCTTCCATGCTATAAGGATTCTTATGAATTGCTGTTCTAGCCATAGTGTTCATTGTGGGACCTTGTCAAAGGCCTTTCTGAGAAGTGCATGTAAGTCACCAACTGCACTATCTCATTAATATATTTAGTCACCTTTTCAAAAAAACTCAGTTAAATTAGTCAGACAGGATCTCCCTGTAACAAATCCATACTGATTATCCCTGAGCTGGCCTTACCTTCCATGTGTTGATTAATCCCATCCCTCAGAATTTTTTTCCAATAATTTTCCATCCACTGATGTCAGATTAACTGGTTTGCAGTTATCTGGTCTATCCCTGCTGCCCTTCTTGAACAAAGAAACTACATTAGCTATCCTACAATTATCCGGCACTTCATCTATGGCCAGCAAGTATTAAATATATCTGTCAGGGCCCCCAGAAATTTCCTAGGAGAAAGTGAGGTCTGCAGATGCTGGAGATCAGAGCTGAAAATGTGTTGCTGGAAAAGCGCAGCAGGTCAGGCAGCATCCAAGGAACAGGAGATTCCTGAAGAAGGGCTTATGCCTGAAACGTCGAATCTCCTGTTCCTTGGATGCTGCCTGACCTGCTGCGCTTTTCCAGCAACACATTTTCAGCCCCCAGCAATTTCCTCCCTTGCCTCTCCTATCAGCCTGCTTTACATCTTATTAGGCCTTGGGTATTAAGCACCTGTGTGCCTGTTAACATAATACCCCCTCCTTATTAATCACAACATGTTCAAGAACCTCACCATCTCAACTGAAATCCTATTTGCAACATCTTTTTTCTCTGTGAATACAGATAAGAAGTATTTATTTAAGACCTCACCCATATCCACTGACTCCACACACAGGTTGCCCCTTTAGTCTCTAGCAGATCCCACTGTTTTAATATACTTATAAAAAGCCTTGGGTTTTTCTTTAATTCCATCTGCCACACATACTTTGTGGCCCTTCTTTCCCTCCTAATTTTTTTAAGCACCTCCTATACCCTTGATAGAACCATAGAATCCCTACAGTGTGGAATTTAAGAACATAAGAACCAGGAGCAGGAGGAGGCCATCTGGCCCTTCAAGCCTGCTCTGCCATTCAATAAGATCACAGCTGATCTTTTCATGGCCCCAGCTCCATTTACTTACCCTCTCACTTTAACCCTTAAGTCCTTTACTGTTCAAAAAATTATCTCTTAGCTTTAAAAACATTCAATGAGGAAGCCTCAACTACTTAACTGGGCGGAGAATTCTACATTATCCCAACCCTTTGGATGAAGAAGTTCCTCCTCAATTCAGTCCTGAATTAGCTCCCCCTAATTCTGAGGATACACCCTCTTGTTCTAGTTTCACCTGACTGTGGAAACAACTTCCCTGCTTCTATCTTATCTATTTCCTTCATTATTTTGTATGTTTCTATATGATTCCTCTCTTCATTCTTCTAAATTCCATTGAATATAATCCCAGTCTACTCAGTCTCTCCTCATAAACCAACTCTCTCAACTCCAGAATCAACCTAGTGAATCTCTTCAGCACCCCTCCAGTGCCAGTACATTCTTTCTCAAGTAAGGAGGCCAGAACTGCACGCAATACTCCAGGTGTGGCCTCACCAGTACCCTATACAGCTGCAACATAATCTCCCTGCTTTTAAGCTCAACACCTCTAGCAATGAAAGACAAAATTCCATTTGCCTTCTGAACTATCTGTTGCATTCTGCGATTCGTACACAAGCACACCAGGTCCCCCAGCACAGCAGCTAGGTGCAATTTATTTACCATTCAAATGATAGTCCTTTTAACTGTTATTTCTACCAAAATAGATGACTTCACATTTATTAACATTGTACTCCATCTGCCAATTCTTTGTCCACTCACCTAAGCTATACATATCCCTTTGCAAAGTTTCAGGATCCTCTGCACACTTTGTTCTACCATTCATCTCTGTATCATCCGCAAACTTTGACACATTGCACCAAATCATCTGATTTGTCTCCAGCTCCTAATCATCCATGTAAATTATAAACAATTGCAATCCCAACACCGATCCCTGAGGCACACCACTAGTCACTGATCACCAACCAGAAAAGAACTCATTTATCCCCACTCTTTACTTCCCTTAGTTAGCCAATCTTCTGTCCATGCTAGTACATTGCCCATAAGACCTTGCATCTTTATCTTATGCAGTAGTCATTTGTGCAGCACCTTGTCAAATGCCTTTAGGAAATCCAGATACATCACATCTACTGAGTCCCCATTGTCCACTGCAATTGTAATGTCTACATAGAATTCCAGTAAATTAGTTAAGCATCATCTGCCTTTCATGAACCCATGCTGTGTATGCCCAGTGGGAGAATTTCTTTCGAGATGTCTTGCTATTATTTCTTCCTTGATGATAGATTCAAGCATTATCCCCACAACAGAAGTTAAGCCAACCGGCCTATAATTCCCCATCTTTGGTCTACCTTCTTTTGTAAACAGCAGCGTCACATTTGCTGTTTTCCAATCTGCTGGAACTGCCCCAAAGTCCAGTGAATTTTGGAAAATTACCACGAGTGCATTTGTTATTTCTCCCGCCCTCTCCTTTAGCACCCTGCGATGCATTTTATCAGGGTCAAGAGACTTGTCTACCTTTAACTCCATTAAAATGCCCAACATTACCCCTTTCGCGATAATCATTTCTAGGTCCTCACCTACCTTAGTCTTTTTGTCATCAATTACGGCATGTTATTCATGTCCTTTACTATGAAGACAGGCGCAAAATCACCTGTTCAATGTCTCGGCTATTTCCTCATTTCCCATCATTAAATCCCCCTTTTCATCCTCTAAATACCCAAAGTTTACCTCGGACACTTTTTTTTTACATTTTATGTATTTGTTAAAAGTTTTACTATCTGTCTTTATATTCTGAGCTAGTTTACTCTCAATTTCCTTACTTTTCTTTAGCTATTTTTGTGGTTCGGCACTCACCCACCAGCGGAAACATATTTCCTGCTGCCAGAGTGTCCAATCCTTCCATAATCTTATATGTCTCAAACAGATCCCCTCTAAGTTTTCTAAACTCAAGGATATACAAGCCCAGTCGCTTCAGTCTTTCAGTGTAAGGTAATCCCTCCATTCCAGGAATTGACCTCGTGAACCTACGCTGCACTTCCTCAATAGCCAGAATGTCTTTCCTCAAATTTGGAGACCAGAACTGCACATAGTACTCCAGGTGTGGTCTCACCAGGGCCCTGTACAGCTGCAGAAGCACCTCTTTGCTTCTATACTCAATTCCTCTTGTTATGAAGGCCAGCATGCTATTAGCCTTCTTCACTATCTGCTGTACCTGCATGCTTGCCTTCATTGACTGGTGTACAAGAACACCCAGGTCTCTCTGTACTGCCCCTTTACCTAAATTGATTCCATTGAGGTAGTAATCTGCCTTCCTGTTCTTGCCACCAAAGTGGATAACCATACATTTATCCACATTAAACTGCATCTGCCCACTCATCTATCTTGTCCAGGTCACCCTGTAATCTCCTAACATCCTCATCACATTTCACCCTGCCACCCAGCTTTGTATCATCAGCAAATTTGCTAATGTTATTACTGATACCATCTTCTATATCATTAACATATACTGTAAAAAGCTGCGGTCCCAGCATGGATCTCTGCGGTACCCCACTGGTCACTACCTGCCATTCCGAAATGGAGCCATTAATCACTACCCTTTGTTTCCTATCAGCCAACCAATTTTCAATCCAATCTAGTACTTTGCCCCAATACCATGCGCCCTAATTTTACTCACTAGCCTCCTGTGTGGGACTTCATCAAAAGCTTTCTGAAAGTCCAGGTACACTACATCTACTGGATCTCCCTCGTCCATCTTCAGAGTTACATCCTCAAAAATTTCAAGAAGATTAGTCAAGCATGATTTCCCCTTCTGTAACAGCTGACTCTGTTACTATCCTGTTACTACTATCCAGATGTGCTGCAATTTCATCCTTTATAATAGACTCCAGCATCTTTCCCACCACTGAGGTCAGACTAACTGGTCTATAATTTCCTGCTTTCTCTCTCGCTCCTTTCTTAAAAAGTGGTATAACATTAGCCACCCTCCAATGCTCAGGAACCGACCCCAAATCTATCGAACTCTAGAAAATAATCACCAACGCATCCACGATTTCCCGAGCTACCTCCTTCAGTACCCTGGGATGTAGACCATCAGGCCCCGGGGACTTATCAACCTTCAGATCTAACAGTCTCTCCAACACCAAATCCTGGCAAATATAGATTCCCTTAAGTTCAGGTCCTTCAGCCACTGTTACCTCAGGGAGATTGCTTGTGTCTTCCCCAGTGAACACAGATCTGAAGTACCCATTTAATTCTTCTGCCATTTCTTTGTTCCCTGTAATATATTCCCCTGTTTCTGTCTTCAAATGGCCAATTTTAGTCCTAACCATTTTTTTGCCTTGCACATACTTAAAAAAGCTTTTACTATCCTCCTTTATATTATTGGCCAGTTTACTTTGTACCTCATTTTTCCTCTGCGTATTTCCTTCTTAGTAATCCTCTGCTGTTTAAAAGCTTCCCAGTCCTCAGTTTTCCCACTTATCTTTGCTATGTTATACTTTTTCTCTTTTAACTTTATATGTTTCTTAACTTCCCTCGTCAGCCACGGCCACCCATGCCTCCTCCTGGGATCTTTCTTTCTTTTAGGAATGAACTGATCCTGCAACTTGTGCATTATGCACAGAAATATCTGCCATTGTTCCTCCACGGTCATCCCTGCTAAGGTATTGCACCATTAAACTTTGGCCAGCTCCTCCCTCATAGCTCCATAGTTCCCTTTATTCAACAGAAGTACTGTCACTTCTGACTGTACCCTCTCCCTCTCAAATTGCAGATTGAAGCTTAATGTATTATGGTCACTACTTCCTATTGGTTCCTTCACTTCGAGGTCTCTGACCAATTCTGGTTCGTTGCACAATACCAGATCCAGAATTGCCTTCTCCCTGGTCGGCTCCAGCACCAACTGCTCTAAGAATCCATCTCTGAGGCACTCCACAAAGTCTCTTTCTTGAAGTCCAATACCATCCTGCTTCTCCCAGTCTACCTGCATGTTAAAATCCCCCATATCAACGGTATCCCCCAAACCATCTTTGCGACAGGCCAATTTCAGCTCCTGATTCAACTTACATCCGACATCCAGACTACTGTTTGGGGTCCTGTAGATGACTCCCAAGAGGGTCTTTTTACCCTTAGTATTTTGCAGCTCTATCCACACTGACTCTACATCCCCTGACTCTAGGTCCCCCCGCGCAAGGGACTGAATATCCTCCCTTACCAACAAGGCCACCCCATCAGTCTGTCCTTACAATAGCTCGTGTAGCCTTGAATATTCATTTCCCAGGCCCTGTCCACTTGAAGCCGTGTCTCAGTTATCCCCACAATATCGTATCTGCCAATTTCCAAAAGAACCTCAAGCCCATCCATCTTATGTCTAATGCTTCGTGCATTCATATATAGTATTTTTAATTTGTTACTGCTCTCACCTCTCCCATCAACCCCTATTTCACTCAACCTTACAGCATGATCCCTTTTCGAATTTTCTGCCTCATTGATACAGTTGTCTTT
The DNA here is from genome assembly GCF_020745735.1 of Hemiscyllium ocellatum. Classification (NCBI taxonomy): domain Eukaryota; kingdom Metazoa; phylum Chordata; class Chondrichthyes; order Orectolobiformes; family Hemiscylliidae; genus Hemiscyllium; species Hemiscyllium ocellatum. The sequence continues at coordinate 82,707 of NC_083431.1, read as the reverse complement.
CTTGACTTCTCTTGTTCTAACTTTCCCTTCAATTTCCTTTTTAAACATCCAGTTTGTCCCCTCCCCCCCACTATTAAGTTTAAATGTAGCGGTGTTGCAGTAGTAAACCTGCCTGCCAGAATGCTGGCCGCTAACCTATTAAGGTGCAAACCGTCTCTCTTGTAGAATTTATGCTTACCACAAAATATACCCCAGTGATCCAAGAACTTAAATCCTTGCTTCCTGCACCAGTTCCCCAACCACACGTTCAAGTCCATTATCTCCCCGTTTCTGGCCATACCTGCCCGGGGAACTGGAAGCAAACCGGAGATAACCACCTTGGACGTCCTGCTTTTCAGCCTTCTTCCTAGTTCTCCGAAGTCCCACTGTAGTATATTCCTTCTCTTCTTCCCGACATCATTTGTGCCGACATGTACCACCACCTCTGGCTCTTCACCCTCGTCCTTGAGGATTTCCCACACTCCGTCCGCAATGTCTTTCACCCTGGCACCGGGAAGGCAACACACTATCCTTAAATCCCGTCTGCTGCCACAAAAACCCCGGTCAGTTCCTCTCACGATGGAGTCCCCTATTACCACGGCTCTGTGCGATGTCCGACTCTTCCGCTCTGCCTCTGTGCCAACTTTTGATTGACAGACCTGGCCACCTTGCGAACTGGCAGTGTCATCAGTCTCTACTGTTTCCAAAAGCCTCAACTTGTTCCTGACAGCTACTTCTCCCGGGGTCTCTTGCACCTGTCTCCTCTCTGCCTTCCTCATCGTCTGCTCTCTTCTGGTATGATTGGTGTAATAACCTCACTGAAGGTCTTGTCCAGAAAGATCTCGTTCTCTCGGATAAGCCTAAGGTCCTCGAGTTCTTTCATCAGTGCTGCAATATGCTCGGTCAATAGCTGAATGTGCACACACTTTCCACGCATGTACGAGCCAGACACACCAGAATCGTTGACCTCCCACATCAAGCACGTAGCACACTGAACCAGCTGGGCAGTCATGTCTTCACCCTCTTCAAATGTGGCGTAATCACTTCACTCAACCTCCTTGTCAAAGACTCCTGAGCTGAAGCCTCACTCTTCGATCCAAACTTCCTTAGACCCTCTTTTTGTGGAAAATCTGTGGACTCTTAATTTAGGTTAGAGGAGGAGGGAGGGAGGGAGACCCTACTTTGTAGGACCTGGGGTTTAGAACACACCCACTCTAATAGCAATCACTTACCTTCCCGAGCGGCTTTGCGCTCCGCCTGAACTTCCGCCCAGCTCCCGCTGCTCTCTGCTGTCCCACCATAAAGTCTTTGCTTCCAGTTTACTTTACCTCCCTCATCTTATTGTAGTCTTCTTTATTTATGCACAGGACCCTGGTATTGGATTTTATCTTCGCACTTTCCATCTGTATTCTAAATGCAACCATACTGTGATCGCTCCTTCCAAGAGGATCCATAACAATTAGATAATTAATTATTGCTCATTACACAGGACCAGATCTAGGATAGCTTGCTTCCTTGTCAGTTCCATTGCATTCAACCTTATTCTCTGTATAACCAATATAATTTCTCACTACCACCTTGATGTCAGAGCTACACCACCTTCCTTACCTTCCTGTTTGTCCTTCCGAATAGTGTGATACCCCTGGTTATTTAATTCCTAGTTGTGACCATCTTGCAACCGTGTCTCCGTAATGGCTATTAAATCATACTCATAGAAACATAGAAAAATACAGCGCAGTACAGGCCCTTCAGCCCTCGATGTTGCGCTGATCCAAGCCCACCTAACCTACACTAGCCCACTTTCCTCCATATGCCTATCCAATGCCCGTTTAAATGCCCATAAAGAGGGAGAGTCCACCACTGTTACTGGCAGGGCATTCCATGAACTCACGACTCGCTGAGTAAAGAATCTACCCCTAACATCTGTCCTATACCTACCACCCCTGAATTTAAAGCTATGCCCCCTCTTAATATCTGACTCCATACGTGGAAAAAGGTTCTCATGGTCAACCCTATCTAAACCCCTAATCATCTTGTACACCTCTATCAAGTCACCCCTAAACCTTCTTTTCTCCAACGAAAACAGCCCCAAGTGCCTCAGCCTTTCCAATGATTTGTGCCGTTCAAGTAAAATGCCTTTACACTAGTAATAATACCTTCCCTTTAATTCTCACATCTCCATTAATAATAGCTCCTGAGTTTTCCTTCCTTTTAACTTCATTCATCGTTTTCAATGTATTAAACCCACTTGCACACATGCTAAACTGCTGCTTTATTTTCTAATTACCATTATACTTCCTGTTGCTTTCCCCTTCCCTTCCTCCCATTTCACCAGCTTAAAATCGTAGTGACCACCCTATTTATCCTTTTCACCAGATCGGTTCAAATAGAGTTTGTCACAACAGTACATATCTGTCCTGTTCCAAAATCGATGCCACTGCCCCATGAAATAGAATCACTCCTTTAGCCACGTGTTTACTTCCCTAATTTTCCTCCTTTAGCCACGTGTTTAGAACATAGAACATAGAACATAGAAGGATACAGCGCAGTACAGGCCCTTCGGCCCTCGATGTTGCGCCGACCGAATCCTACCTAACCTATACTAGCCCAATAACTTCCAAATGCCTATCCAATGCCCGCTTAAATGACCATAAAGAAGGAGAGTTCACCACTGATACGGGCAGGGCATTCCATGAACTCACAACCCGCTGTGTGAAGAATCTACCCCTAACATCTGTCCTATACCTACCACCCCTTAATTTAAAGCTATGTCCCCTAGTAACACCTGACTCCATTAGCAGTAAAAGGTTCTTAGTATCTACCCTATCTAAACCCCTAATCATCTTATACACTTCTATCAGATCTCCCCTAAACCTTCTCTTCTCCAATGAGAACAGCCCCAAGTGCCTCAGCCTTCCCTAATTTTCCTCATTTAGCCACGTGTTTACTTCCCTAATTTTCCTATCCCTACACTAATTTGCATGTAGATCCAGTAATAATCTGCAGATTGAGAATCTGTTCCTTAATTTCATTCCTCATGCTTTGTAATCCCCAAACAGGTCATCCTTCCTAGCCCTGCCCATGTTGTTTGTCCCAACATAGACCACTACATCTGGATCCTTGCCGTCCGGCTCCAATATCCTTTCAAGCCTTGGATGTAGGTTTGCTCGCTGAGCTGGAAGGTTCATTTCCAGACCTTTCGTTACTCTACTAGGTAACATCTTCAGTGGGCCTCAGGCAAAGCAATGCTGAAAATTCTTGCTTTCTGTTTATATGTTTGGGTTTCTTTGGGTTGGTGATGTCATTTCCTGTGGTGATGTTATTTCCTGTGGTGAAGTCACTTCCTGTTCCCTTTCTCAGGGGGCCTAACTCAGTGTGTTTGTTGATAGAGTTCCGGTTGGGATGCCATGCTTCTAGGAGTTCTCATGCGTGTCTTTGCCTTGTCCTAGGATGGATTATTGTCTCAGATGAAGTTGGTGTCCTTCCTTATCTGTATGTAAGGATATTAGTGAGAGAGGGCGTGTCTTTTTGTGGCTAGTTGGTGTTCATGTATCCTGGTGGCTAGTTTTCTGCCTGTTTGTCTAATGTAGTGTTTGTTACAGTCCTTGCACGGTATTTTGTAAATGACATTAGTATTGCTTGTTATCTGTATAGGGTCTTTCAAGTTCATTAGCTGCTGTTTTCGTGTGTTGGTGGGTTTATGGGCTACCATGATGCCAAGGGGTCTGAGTAGTCTGGCAGTCATTTCCAAGATGTCTTTGATGTAGGGGAGAGTGGCTAGGGTTTCTGGACGTGTTTTGTCTGCTTGCTTGGGTTTGTTCCTGAGAAATCGGTGGACTGTGTTCATTGGTACCCATTCTTTTTGAATGCACGAAATAGGGGATTTTCCTCTGCTCTACATAGTTCCTCTGCAGTGTGTGTTGGCTCGTTGAAATAGTGTTCTGATGCAGCTTCGTTTGTGGGTGTTGGGATGATTGCTTCAAGCCGGTCAAAGAAAACCTTCACCCTAGCACCGGGCAGAGAACACACTACGCAGGACTGCAGGACTCTCGATTCTGCTTACAAAGGATGCTATTAATCCCCCTATTACAAAAAGCCCACAACTACAACTTGTCTTTTTGCTCCCCCTTCTTGAATGGCCTCCTGTACCACGATGCACTGGTCAAATGGATCATCCACTCTTCAGCCTTTTTCCTCATCCTCACAGGGAACAAGTACCTCATATCTGTTGGACAAAGTCAAGAGCTGAGTGTCCTCTGCTATCGAATCCAGGATTCCCCCACCTGCTTCACTTGCAATCCCACCCTGCTGTTCCCGATCACTGAGCTCTTAATCTACTAGGTGTGACCGTCTCCTGAAACAAAGCATCCGGGTACTTCTCTACTTCCCGGATTTAAATCTCGGATTCCAGCTCATTAGCTCTGAGCCAAAGTTCTTTGAGAAACCAACACCTGCTACAGATGTGGTCACTGCAGTTCACAATGGGATCAGCCACCTTACAGATACAGCTACAGCACATCACCTGCCCAGCCTTCTTTACTTAATTAATTAATTTATTAATGAATTAATTACTTTATTAATACTTCTTTGTTGTGTTCTTTTTCAAGTTTAGTGCAGATTTCCTACCAGTCTCTTCCCTGTGACATCACTCCAGTGTTCTTTCACAGCTTCATTGTGCCCTGAGCTCAGTTAGTTTTATACTCGCTTTGTGCTGCTGCTCCATCCTCCGACTGCTCCCTGCAGACTTGGAAGCTGGCCATTTGGTCCATCACATCCACACTGACCCTCTGAAGAACATCCCACCCAGAGCCCCCAACCCTAACCGCCGCCTCATATCCCCCACCCCGAATCCCTGTAACCATTATTTCCCATGGCTAATCCACCTAGCCTACACATCCATGGACACGATGTGCAACTTACCCAGCATTCGTACATTCTCCCTTTATCGTGCCTGAATCCTCTATACCCTGGAATATTGAGCTGCCAGTCCTGTCCTGCATAGAATAGAAGAGCAAAGAAGTGATGTTGAACCTATATAAGACACTTTTTATTTCTCAGCTGGGTTATTTTATACAGTTGTGGGCATCACATTGTTGGAATGATGTGAATGTATTAGAGACAATGCAAGGCAAAGTTTAAAGTTGTTAAGTGGTTGTTTTCAACCAGTGCAGATGCAATTGGCCAAAGGGCCTTGTTCTGTGCTGTAAACCTCAATGGCTGTGAGATATCTATGACAGGAAGTGATTTACAAGAATGATTCCAGGGATGAGAAATTTGAGTCAAAATGATAAATTGAAGAAATTGGGACTATTTTTCTTGGAGAGAAGAGACTGAGAGGAAATCAGAGAAAAAAGCTTTTTTTTACAGCGGGTAGTTAGGTTATGGATTGCACTGCCTGGAAATTTGGGGGAGGCACGTTTAATTAAAGCACTGAATAGAGCATTGGACAATTATTTTAATAGAAATGGTATTCAAGGGTATAGGAAAAAAGTAGGAGATTAATACTAAGTGTTCATTTGAAGGGCTGGCACAGGCACAGTGGGCTGAATGACCTTATTCTTCCCTCTAAATCTTGTGTGGTTCTGTGAATTTTGTACATCTCCCTTCATCCTCCTCTGTTCCAAGGAGAACAATCTTAGCTGATTCAATCTTTCCTTAGATCTACATTTTCCCAGTTATGTCAACATAAATCATAAATCTTTTCCGAACCCTCTCTTGTGGACTTGCATCTTTTCTGTAATGAGGTGACCAGAACTACACACTGTGGTCAAGTTGTTCCTGAATCAATACTTTGTCAAAGATGACCTTTCTGATCTTATTCTTTGCTAATAACGAAAGGACTTCATATATCTTCTGAACTACCTTGGCAAGCAGTCCCGTTACCAGTGATCTGTGGGGTATTTATTCGAAAATTCTTCATTTCTTCTGCACTTCTGAATAATTTCCAAATAATCATGTGTTCTTTGCCTTGTTTTGGCTCTCCAAATTTACCAGTAAAAAGTGAGGTCTGCAGATGCTGGAGATCAGAGCTGAAAATGTGTTGCTGGTTAAAGCACAGCAGGTTAGGCAGCATCCAAGGAACAGGAAATTGGGTGTTTCGGGCCAGAGCCCTTCATCAGGAAATTTACCAGTCATATTTCTCAGGGTTGAGTTTCCTTTCTTATCTAACCCGTAAGTACATGGATTTCTTGTTGGTGGAAATACATTGGGAAGACAGTTATTTGTTATTTCTGATCTCTGAAATGTCCTTGTAACCACTGTATTTATACAGCAGCCACGGTCAGATCTGAACCCGTGTCCTCAAAGCCTTTATATTATTGGTCCACTAGCATTGCCATTATACCACTGAATTATATTGCTGTGTCTTCTCTATTTTCATTGGACTTAATTCCGATAACTCCTCTGTAACAGCACTGGGAGAAAGTGAGGACTGCAGATGCTAGAGATCAGAGTTGAGAGTGTGACGCTGGAAAAGCACAGCAGGTCAGGCAGCATCCGAAGAGCAGGAGAATTGACGTTTCAGGCATAAGCCCTTCATCAGGAATCAGGCTTGAGGTTCAGGGCTGAGAGATAAAAAGGGAGGAGAATGGGGTTGGTGGGAGGTAGCTGGGAAAGCGATAGGTGGATGAAGGTACCGGAGAAGGTGATAGGTCAGAGGGGGCAATGATGGACGGATCCAGAAGGCAGTGCTGAGTTGGAGGCTTTGAACTGGGATAATGTGGGGTGGGGGGGGGAGGGAAAATGAGGAAGCTGTTGAAATTCGCATTTATCCCATGTGGTTGCAGGGTCCCAAGGTGGAATATGAGACATTCCTCCTCCAGGCATCAGGTGGTAATAGTTTGGTGGTGGAGGAGGCCCAGGACCTGCATGTCCTTGATGGAGTGGGAGGGGGAGTTGAAGTGTTCAGCCACGGGGCAATAGGGTTGGTGGATGCTGGTGTCCCAGAGAAGTTCTCTGAAACCATCCACAAGAAGATGTCCTGTCTCCCTGATATAGAGGAGACCACACTGGGTGCAACAGATACAGTAGATAACATTGGTAGAGGTACAGATGAATTTCTGATGGGCTTCTGCCCGAAATGTCGATTCCCCGGCTCCTCGGATCTGCTGTAACAGCACTATGCATGCACTGACCCCAAAAAGGCTGTGGCAATTCAAGTTGAAAACTCATTGCACTTTCTCAAAGACAATAGAGATGGACAATAAATGTTGACCTTACCAGTAATGCTTAGATCTCAGAAATGAGTAAAATATACTGTTCGCTTTGTGTTTTTTAATTGAGTGAGGCTCTGAATGAAAAATCATGTAAGAAGTTCCTAATTAATCAATATGTTCAATTTGTTACAGAAATCAAATAACAGAAGTTGACATTCGCAATAAAGCTGTGGATGAGACTGTGAAATTTAATTTTCAGGTATATGTGCTGTGTTTGCCTTTGATTAATTCTTCATTATGGTTTGGATTAGAATTTGTTACAATCATTCAAATCTGCAGAGTGATGAAATTATTATTGCCACATCCAAACAGGTAAAACATACAAATCCTTCTCACAAAGGGATGATACAATTTCAATTCTTTCAACAAACATTGATTCATTTTAACAGTTTTAAAGAAAATAATTTTATTCTGAATTTGGTATTAATGTGGGTTTAAGGCTAACCCTATGGGTGAGTAGAGAGGCATTAATTTTCGGATGTTTGTGATTACAGTTTCCTAATATAGACAGTTGATGATTTATTACAATTTTCTGATAATTTATTGAAGTGCAACAGTTTAGATATTGTACATAAATCAATTAGACAAAGAAAGGAAAAGTACAATCCGTTACAAATGAGAACATTTTACTGATCTCGGAATCATCCGACAGAATGGAAGAGTAGAGGCAGCTCATTCCCATGTCACAGTGGTTTTGCACCATTTTCTTTGAGTGGTCTCATTACCAACAGTCTTTGTTCATCTCTCGAGCTGATGTATGTGAACTCCCAGTCTTCCTTCAAGAAGATTTCCATGGATCTTCTTGCCACTTCCTCTTATTCTGTCCCTGTTAATATATCTTATTTTGAGTAATAAAATAAAACAAAGAACTGTGGATATTGAAGATTCTGAAACCAAAATAGAAATTGCTGGTGAAACTCAGCAGATCTGGCAACAGTTCTGATGAGGAGTCATCGGGCACAAAATGTTAACTCTGCATTCTTCCCACAGATGCTGTTAGACTTGCAAAGTTTCACCAGCAATTTCTGTTTTTGTTACCTCATCTTGGGGCTGGCTATCAGCATAATATCAATCACCTGTCTAACCTCACTTGGCCAATAGTCATGGGACAGTTATTCAGATGACTTGTCCCTTTGTATACCTCTATCTTAAGGTTAGTTTTCATTCATTAAAGAATCCAAAACCTTCTTATTTCTAACAGTGCATTGACAATGGGATAAGGATGACACCTAATAAATCTTTGACAGGAGTTGGAACCCTGACAATTCTTATGACCTCTTCTTTGTTTTCATGTAAGATATGTTAAAGTTTGCAAAAGGCTAGTTACCAATGTGACAGAGTTTGATGAGGTCTCATGTAATGCAGGAAATACTAAATTTGTAATGCTAATTTAACACAGGTTTAAGTGGACCCCCAATTCTCAACAAGAAGGGTACACTATTTAATGAGCAGAAGGGTTGATAGTCCATTGGATTAGGTTCAAAAGAGTCGGCAAAAAAGGGGACATGTTTTACTCAGCAAATTGTACTCTGAAGTGTACTTCCTGAAAGGCTGGTGGAAACACTTTGAATGGGAAGAATCTTGTGCTGCTGCCATGAGAGGAAGAAAAGTGGTTGGGCAAGAGAACACAAATCAGATTCCTGATAGTGGGCTGAAAGTTTATAATTAATAGAGTCATAGAGTCTTACAGCACAGAGACAGGCCCTTAGCCCAAACTGGTCCATTCCAGCCAAAATGTCCATCAGCGCAAACTCCATTTCCCTGCATTTGGCCAATATCCTTCTCAACCTTTCCTATCCGTGTATTTGTCCAAATGTTTTTTAAATGTTAATGTACCCGCTTCAACCACTTCACTGGCACATCATTCCATATGTGTAATTTTGCCCCTGAGATTCCGATTCATTCTTTCCCCTTCTACCTTAAACTGATGCCCTCCCATCCTCGATTCCATAACACTGGGAAAAAGATGAGTGTGTTTATTCTATCTATGTATCTCATGATCTTATACACTTCTTTAAGATGCCCCTCGGTCTCTAACACTTTGAAGAAGAAAGTCCTACCTTGTCCAACCTCTCCCGATAACTCAGACTATTGAGTCTTGACAACATCTTTGTAAATTTCCTGTGCACTCTTTCCAGTTTTAAAAAAATCCTTCCTACAAGCAAGGTGACTAAAACTGAACATAATGTGCTGTACAACTGCAACATAACTTCCCAACTTCTTTACTCAACGCCCTGACTGATGAAGGCCAGTGTGCCAAAAGCCTTCTTCACTGCTCTGTCTACTAGCGACTCCACTTTCAGAGAACCATGCACCTGACCTCCAAGGTCTATCTGTTCTACTACATTCAAGGATTCAATAACGAGAGATCACTCTTTCAAGGTGAGAGGTGAACAGTTTAAGGGGGATACACGTGGCAAGTACTTCACACAGAGGGTGGTGGGTGTCTGGAACGCGTTGCCAGCAGATGTGGTAGAGACAGGCACGGTAGATTCATTTAATATGCTTCTGAGCAGATACATGAGTAGCTGGGGAGCAGAGGGATACAGATGATTAGGAATTGGGCAACAGGTTTAGACGGTAGATTTGGATTGGCGCAGGCCTGGAGGGCCAAAGGGCCTGTTCCTGGGCTGTAAATTTTCTTTGTTCTCTTTGTTGTTCACTCCTTAAGGTCCTACCATTCACCATGAAACTCCTGCCTTGATTTGAATTTCCAAAATGCAAAACCTCACACTTATCTATATTAAACTTCATTTGCCTTTTCTTGATCCACTTCCTCAGTTGATCAAGGACCTGCTGCAATTTCTGATAACCTTCCTCACTGTCCACGATACCTCGTATTTTAGTGTCATCTGCCAACTTACTAATCATGCCTTATACATTTTCATTGAAATCATTGAGACAGGTAAGAAACAGCAGTGGCCCAGCACCTACTCCTGAGGTACTCCATTAGTCACAGGCCTTCAGTCCGACAAGCATCGTTCCACTATTACCCTCTGCTTCCTACCATCAAGCCAATTTTGTATCCAATTTGCCAACTTGTCCTGGATTCCATGTGGTCTAACCTTCTAGAGCAGCCTACTATGCAGAACCTAATCAAAGGCCTTACTGAAATCTATATACACTATCTACCACCCTGTCCTCATCAACCTTCCTGGTCACTTCATCAAAAAACTCTTAACAAATTTGTGAGGCATGATTTCCCACACACAACAAGCCATGCTGACTGATCCTAATCAATACCTGTCTTTCCAAATGCATATATCTTACCTCTCAGAATCTTCTCAAGTAACCTACCTACCACAGATGTTAGGCTTACTGGTCTATCATTCCCAGGCTTTTCTTTGCAGCCCTTCTTTAATAGGGGTACAACATTTGCTATCATCCAGTCTTCCGGGACACCACCTTTGAATACAATGATGCAAAAATATCAACCAAGACCCCCACAACTTCTTCTCTAGCCTCTTGTTTTTGGATATATCTGGTCAGGACCAGGAGATTTATCCACCCTCATACATCCTAATATGTCCATCACCTCCTCAACTGTGATAAGGCTTGTCCCCAAAATAAAAGAAAGTAAGAATTAGGAGCAGGAGTAGGCCATGTGGCCCTTTGAGTCTGTCCGCCATTCATTAAGATCATGGCTGATGTTTTCATGACCTCAGCTCCACTCACTCACCCTCTCACCATAACCCTTAATTCCTTTCCTGTTTAAAAAATTATCTATCTTAGCTTTGAAGGTATTTAATGAGGAAGCCTTGACTACTTCTCTGGGCAGAGAATTCCATAGATTCACCTACTGGGTGAAGAAATTCCTTCTTAATTCAGTCCTAAGTCTGCTCCCTTTAAACTTGAGGCTATGTCCTCTTGTCCCAATTTCATCCGCCAGTGGAAACATCCTCTCTACATCTATCTTACCTGTTCCCTTCATAATTTTATATGTTTCTGTAAAATTCACCCCCATTCTTCTAAATTCCAATGAAAATAATCCCAGTGTACTCAATCTGTCCTCATCAGCCAACTCCCAGAACTCCACAATCAACCTAGTGAATCTCCTCTATACCCCTTCTCATGCCAGTACACCTTCCTCAAGTAAAGAGATCAAAACTGCATGGAGCACTCCAGGTGTGGCCTCACCAGCACCCTATACAGCTGTAGTGTAACCTCCCTGCTTTTAAACTCAATCCCTTTAGCAATGAAGGACAACATTCCATTTGCCTTCTTAATTACCTGTTGCACCTGCAGACCAACCTTCTGTGATTCATGCACAAGGACACCCAGGTTCCTCTGCACAGCAGCATGCTGCAACTTTTTTACCATTCAAGTAATAGTCCTTTTTACTGTTATTCCTGCCAAAATGAATGAGTTCACATTTACTAACATTGTACTCCTTCTACCAGACCTTTGCCCACTCACTTAAACTATTCACATCCCCTTGAGAAGCTTCACAGTCCTCTGCATACTTTGCTCTACGTCAAATCTTAGTGTCACCCACAAAGTTTGACATATTACACATAGCCCCCAACTCATCTACGTAAACTGTGAACAATTATGGTTCCAACACTGATCCCTGAGGCACACTACTAGTCACTGATTGCCAACCAGAAAAACACTCTGTCCATGCTAATACATCGCTCATAACACCTTGCATTCATTTCTTATGCAGCAGCCTTTTGTTTGGCATCTTGTTGAATGCCTTTAGGAAATCCAGAAACACCGCCTTTCCTGGGTCCCTGTTGTCCACCGCACTGATAATGTCTTCATAGAGTTCCAGTAGGTTAGTTAAGCATGACCTGCCCTTCATGAACCCATACCGCGTCTGCCCAATGGGATAATTTCTATCTAGATGCCACAGCACCAGGTTAAAGTCCAACAGGTTTATTTGGAAACACTAGCTTTCGAAGCACTGCTCCTTCATCAGGGGGAAGGACCACTGAGGTCCATATGAGGAACGGCTGAGGATCCTGGGATTGTATTCGTTGGAGTTTAGAAGATTAAGGGGAGACTTAATAGAGACGTACAACATAATACATGGCTTGGAAAGGGTGGACGCTAGGAAGTTGTTTCCGTTAGGCAAGGAGGCTAGGACCCATGGACACAGCCTTAAAATTAGAGGGGGTAAATTCAGAACAGAAATGCGGAAACATTTCTTCAGCCAGAGAGTGGTGGGCCTGTGGAATTCATTGCCGCAGAGTGCAGTGGAGGCCAGGACGCTAAATGTCTTCAAGGCAGAGATCGATAGATTCTCGTTGTCTCGAAGAATTAAGGGCTACGGGGAGAATGCGGGTAAGTGGAATTGAAATGCCCATCAGCCATGATTGAATGGCGGAGTGGACTCGATGGGCCAAATGGCCTTACTTCCACTCCTATGTCTTATGGTCTTATGGTCTTATGAAGGAGCAGCACTTTGAAAGCTAGTGTGCTTCCAAATAAACCTGTTGGACTATAACCTGGTGTTGTGTGATTTTCAACTTTGTACAACCCAGTCCAAGAACCGGACCACCAAATCATATCTAGATGCTGTGGTTCTGCTCGCCGAGCTGGAAGTTTTTGCTGCAAACGTTTCGTTCCCTGGCTAGGGAACATCATCTGTGCGGTGGGAGCCTCGTGTGAAGCACTGCTTTGATGTTTCTTCCGGTATTTATATTGGTTTGTTCTTGCCGCTTCCGGGTGTCAGTTTCAGCTGCAGTGATTTGTATCTGGGGTCCAGGTCGATGTGTCTGTTGATGGATGTTCTTGCCGTTTCCGGGTGTCAGTTTCAGCTGTAGTGGTTTGTATATGGTGTCCAGGTCAATGTGTCTATTGATGGAGTTTGGGGATGAATGCCATGCTTCTAGGAATTCTCTGGCTGTTCTCTGTCTGGCTTGTCCTATGATAGTGGTGTTTTCCCAGTCAAATTCATGTTGCTGGTTGTCTGAGTGTATGGCTACTAGAGATAGCTGGTCATGTCGTTTTGTGGCTAGCTGATGTTCGTGGATGCGGATTGTTAGCTGTCTTCCTGTTTGTCCTATATAGTGTTTTGTGCAGTCCTTGCATGGTATTTTGTAAACTACGTTAGTTTGGCTCATGCTGGGTATTGGGTCCTTTGTTCTAGTGAGTTGTTGTCTGAGCGTGGATGTTGGCTTGTGTGCTGTTATGAGTCCTAAGGGTCGCAGTAGTCTGGCTGTCAGTTCTGAGACACTCCTGATGTATGGTAGAGTGGCTAGTCCTTTTGGTTGTGGCATGTCCTCGTTCCGTGGTCTATCTCTTAGGCATCTGTTGATAAAGTTGCATGGGTATCCGTTTTTGGCGAATACCTTGTATAGATGTTCCTCTTCCTCTTTTCGCAGTTCTGGTGTACTGCAGTGTGTTGTGGCCCTTTTGAATAGTGTCCTGATGCAGCTTCGTTTGTGTGTGTTGGGGTGGTTACTTTCATAGTTTAAGACTTGGTCTGTGTGTGTTGGTTTCCTGTGTATCCTTGTGGTGAATTCTCCGTTGGGTGTTCTCTCTACTAACACGTCTAGGAATGGGAGTTGGCTATCCTTTTCTTCTTCTCGTGTGAATCGGATTCCTGTGAGTGTGGCGTTGATGATTCTGTGTGTTTTTTCTATATCTGTGTTTTTGATGATTACAAACATCAGCTAGCCACAAAACGACACGACCAGCTATCTCTAGTAGCCATACACTCAGACAACCAGCAACATGAATTTGACTGGGAAAACACCACTATCATAGGACAAGCCAGACAGAGAACAGCCAGAGAATTCCTAGAAGCATGGCATTCATCCCCAAACTCCATCAATAGACACATTGACCTGGACACCATATACAAACCACTACAGCTGAAACTGACACCCGGAAACGGCAAGAACATCCATCAACAGACACATCGACCTGGACCCCAGATACAAATCACTGCAGCTGAAACTGACACCCGGAAGCGGCAAGAACAAACCAATATAAATACCGGAAGAAACATCAAAGCAGCGCTTCACACGAGGCTCCCACCGCACTGATGATGTTCCCTAGCCAGGGAACGAAACGTTTGCAGCAAAAACTTCCAGCTCGGCGAGCAGAACCACAACAACGGATACCCGAGCTACAAATCTTCAATCAGATTTTAAATATCTAGATGCCTTGTTATTTTTTCCTTGATAATAAATTCAATCATTTTCCTCACTACAGAAGTTAAGCTAACCAGTCTATAATTCCCCATCTTTTGTATACCTTCTTTTTTAAACAGTGGCTTCACATTTGTTGTTTTCCAGTCTGTTGATACTATCCCAGAGTCCAGTAAATTTTGGAAAATTACCACGAGCGAATTTGTTATTTCTCCCACCATCTCTTTTAGCATCCTGGGATGCATTCCATCAAGGCCAGGAGACTTGTCTACCGTTAGCTCTATTAGCTTGCCCAACACTACCTCTTTTGTGATTATGATTGTTTCCAGGTTCTCACATACCTTCGTCTCTTTCTCTATTACTGGCATGTTATTCACGACCTCCACTGTGAAGACCGACACAAAATATCTGTTCAATGCCTCAGCCATTTCCTCATATCCCATTTCTAAATTCTCCTTCTCATCCTCTAAAGGACCAATGTTTACTTTAGCCATTATTCTTCTTTGTATATATTTACAGAAAACTTTTGTTATCTGTCTGTATTGTCATAATCTATCTCACTTTTCTTTATAGCTTTTTTTGTAGCTTTCTGTTGACCTTTAAAACTTTTCCAATCTCCTAGTTTCCCACTGATCTAGGCCACTTTGTATGCCTTCTCTTTCAACTTGACAGCCTCCCTTATTTCCTTGGACACCCATGGCAGATTACCCCTTTTCCTACAGTCCTTCCTTTTAACTGGTATCTACTTTTGCTGAGCACTTTGAAAAATTGCTTTGAAAGTCCACCATTGTTTGTCAACTGTCCCACCATAAAGTCTTTGCTTCCAGTCTATTTTAGCCTATTCCTATCTCTTCTTATTGTAGTCTCCTTTGTTTAAGAACAGGACCTTGGTACTTTCTGTCTATATTCTAAATTCAACCACACTCTGATCGCTCCTTCCAAGAGGACCCATAACAATGAGATCATTAATTATTGCTGTCTCATTACACAGGACCAGATCTAGAATAGCCAGTTCCATTACGAGGAAGAAAAGTTTTAGATTAGATTAGATTACTTAGTGTGGAAACAGGCCCTTCAGCCCAATAAGTCCACACCAACCCTCCGAAAAGCAACCCACCCAGAACTATTCCCCTGCATTTACGCCTTCACCTAACACTATGGGCAATTTAGCATGGCCAATTCACCTAATCTGCACATTTTTGGACTGTGGGAGGAAACCGGGGCACCCGGAGGAAACCCACGCAGACACGGGGAGAATGTGCAAATTTCACACAGACAGTTGCCTGACACGAGCCTGAGTTCAAGAAAATTATCGCGGAGACATTCAATGAACTACTCCTCAAGGTCACCCGGACCGAATGAGTTTGACCAATCGATATGTAGATTAAACTCTCCCATGATAATTGCTATACCATTTTTACAGTCTTTAGTTATTTCTTTGTTTGTTGCCTGCCCCAACGTGATATTATTATTTAGTGGCGTATAGACAATGCCTATCAGTGACTTTTTCTTCTCAGAATTTCTAATTTTCACCCAAATGGATTCAACCTTAATCTCCATAGAACCTATATCATCTCTCTTGATTATAATCACTAATTTTCCCATGTTCCCAAGACTTTAAGTCTTTCTCCACAGTAACCACAGAGGAGAAATATTTATTGAGGATCTCGCCCATCTAAGTCCTCAGAATTTCAAAGGTGGAGCTAGCTTTCTGATTGCAAATGTTGGGAAGCTTGATTGCAAGAATTTGCATGTCATATAAGGCCAGCTTGCCAGAATTATGTTCTGCTTGTGATTTAAGTTCTGTACAAGTGACCAATATTCATCTTCAGGGGTTTATGACTGTTAAATTTTAAGTATATAAGTGGCATGCTGTAAATGAAGTAGCCATCTTCCTGGACATTGGAGTGAGTAGCCATAAGTTTGACCTCTTTGAGAAGAGCTGCCTGACATGCCATGCTTTTCCAGCACTATGCTCTTGCCTCTTTGAGAAGAGTTTATCTGTGTCAAGTCATGATTGTCATTAGTATAAATTGCATGGGGCGAGAAGGTGACGAAGGAAGTGAGACGAGAAAGTAATGGACAAGGGCTGGGAACATTCGAGTCCTTGTTTTTTCCATTCCCTTGCTGTGGACATAATTGTCTTTATGTTTTCCTTAGCTCAAATCTGAAATCGACTGCTCACAAGGCCAATTTGAATGTTTACAAAATTCCGCAGAGACGAGCTATCCCTTGACTGCAGACTTCAGCAAAGTTGCAAAGTGTCAGAAAAGTTTTACATTTAGTAAAGCATTCTCTTTCAGATTTCAGAGTAAATGGATTTCAGAATAAATGTTAATTTTGTTAATTTTCCATTACTTTTCCCCCTTTTTGCCATTTTATGAAAGGACAACAAAGAAAATAGAGCCAGATTTTTAAAAAATACAGAATTAGATATCTAAAAATCAACTATCTTAACAGCTGACTGTGTTGTAAGGAGCACTTGAAACAGTCCCAGATACCACCTCACCTTCCAGCTTTTCCTCCTGAAGTCTTTCACCACGATCTAGTCTCCAGATCGTGCAGCTTCCCCTCTGCTGATTAGGGTAGTGCTACATTCACTTGATTCTGTATTTGAGACAAAAGTGTCGAGAGTTTTATACAGTAACACAACATCTCATCCTCACTGCGGCCTGTTATCTGTCTTACTTTAGGCCTTGGGCCAATTCCTGTGTTGGGCGGCCTACCAAACAAAATCTCAAATGGGCAACAATTAGCTCTTTCTCTCCTCCTAGATCTCATATACATTAGCACAATTGAAAGTGCCTTTGTCCATGCCACCCCTAGTTCCTCACAACATTTCGTCAATTTATTCCATTGATGAAGCTGTTCCTCAGGTGTGCTTCGTACGCCGTGATTTCTGCCGCCGTTATGTCGCTGGGTGGTCTCAGTCCACTATGGGCGTTATGGATTTCAGTGAGGCACGTAAGGTACTGGGACACTGTCTCACCTTCTCGTTGTTTACACATTGCAATTTGTTTCTCCTGGCTTGCAGGGAATGTCTATCCCGGTGGCCTTTAAATAGGGTGTCTGGACCTTCAAGCCCCAAGGTAATAGCGATTGTGATCTTCATGTCTGCCCTCAGCACTAGATTCGCCATGTTCCTCCAAAGCATATGCAATGAATTGACAATGATGTAATCATGCCAGAAAAGCTGACCCACATGTGCTGCTGAACCTATACTTCAAATTGAAATGCTCTGCCTAATAATTACATTCCAAAGGAAATTAGATAAATACTTTTTAAAAATTGCTGGTCTATGGAGAAAGAATATGGATGGGACTATTTGAAGCTTTCAAAGTTGAAGACTTTTAAAGGTGACTTGGTGCAATGCCAACTGCATTGCTGCATGATTTTAGCTGCTTATTATGAGAGTAGTTCCAATTATATAAATGCATTTAAAGGTAATCTAGATGGAAAAGGGATTAAAGGATTATGATAGATTTAGATAGAGTCATAAGGTCATACAGCATGGAAACAGACCCTGCGGTCCAACTCAATCATGCCAACAAGGTTTCCCAAATTTAATTAGCTTAATTTGCTTGCATTTAGCTCATATCCCTCTAATTTATGTACCTGTCCAAATATCTTTTAAATGTTTTAACTTACCTGCATCTATCACTTCCTCTGGCAGTTCATTCCACATATGAATACTCCACCGTGTGAAAAAGTTGTCCCTCAGGTCCCTTTTAAATCTTTCCCCTTTCATTTTAAACCTATGCCTTTCCACTCAAGGGAATGGAACATTTGCTATTTATCTTATCTACACTCCTCATGATTTTATAAACCTTTATAAGGTCACCCCTCAACTACCTGTGCTGCATGGATAAAGGTCAACCTATCCAGTCTCTCCTTATAACTCAAACCCAATGAGGAAGGATGAGTCTCACATCTGGTATTAACACCTTCTTGGACCTTTTTGGCCAAATGACCTGTTTGTGTGTCTAATTTCCTAACTAGTTGTCAATATAGCTGTGGTATTATGTATATTTCTTCAACAGAATGCATATTCCATCTGCTCCTGTCACAGGTCACCATGGAGAACCCCTACAATGCATCGGTGAATCTAACATTATCAATTCCAGTGAAAATACAGGATCGACAAATACTCCAACTTCATCAGGTAATTTAACTTGATTCAAATCGGGTATTAATTTCAGTAAAATCAAAATAACCTTTTTGCAGAGAAAAAAATGAAATATTCTTAAATATTTAATTAAACATTTCATGGTCATCAATCAATGCAGTTAAAAATGTTTACTAATAATAGACCTACACAAACTTCAGTGTCAGACATGTCAACAATGTATATCTGTACAAGCTCCAATATTAGAGCATCAGGATAAAAATTAAAATGACTGCAGTATTATGCGTATCAATATTCTTACTGGAATCAATCCAGGCTGGCCCCGGTAGCATGGTGTTTTGACGTTGGAAAAGTAATTCAGAGGCCTGGGATAATTATCTAGTGATGCATGTTCAAATCCTGGCTGGACAGTTGGTCTTTAGGATCCAAAAGCTGCATATCTGTTGTTGACTGGCTACTTCAGGTGAGCCAGTCACCTGTGATTAGATGAATAATTTGCAGAATCTTGCTGGCCAGCTCTTAACAATGTGATTGATGCACGACATTGTGAGCTTTGTCGGTGGTGGGTGTGATGAGTTTGTCATCACCTTCCATGCACATGTTCTTACAAAGGGAAATTCTCAGTCTACAACTGTCTGGGCTGATTATTACATGCCCCCTCTGGCATTTTCAGAATGATACCATGCAGATTGGAGCTAAGAAATAAGAAGGGAATGGTGATGCTATTGGGATTGTACTGTAGGCCCCTAAATAGGAATTAGATTAACAAATTTGCAGGGAATTTGGGGAAGCTTACAGGAGCAGTAGGGTTGTCATAGCAGGGAATTTTAGTTTTCTTAACATAGACTGGGACTGCCATAGCATTAAGAGCTTTAGATGGGGTGGAATTTGTTAAGAGTATCAGGAATGTTTCCTCAAACAGTATACAGAGAGTTCTACTCGGGAAGGAGCAAAATTCGACCTTCTGTTGGAAAATAGAGCAGGACAGGTGACGGAGGTGACAGTGGGGGAGCACTTTAGGGCCAGTGACCATAGTTCTATTAATTTTACAATATGATGGAGAGGGGCAAAACTGGTCCACAGGTTCAAGTTCTAAGCTGGGGCAAGCCATTTTGATTGAGTTTGATAGGAGATACTGGGGATATGGAAGTTTAATGAAGAAAGAAATCAGGAGGGCGAAAAGGGGGCAAGAGATAGCTTTGGCTAAGAAGATTAGGGTGAATCCAAAGAGATTCTTTAAGTCTATTAAAGGAAAAAGAATAACTAGAGAGAGAATAGGACCTCACAAGGACCAAAGTGGACATGTTTGTGTAGAACTGCAGGAGATGGGTGAGGTCCTCAATGAATATTTTTCCTCTGTGTTTATCATAGAGAAAAACATCAAGACTCGGGAACTTGGGGAAGATAGTGATATGGTGATATCATAAGGACAATCCATATCACAGTTGACGAGGTATTGGACATATTAGAATGGATAAGTCTCCTGGTCCAGACCAGACCATGCTGCAAGAGGCTAGAGACGAAATTGCGGAAGCCTTGGCTGATATTTTTGCATCATTGTTAGCCACTGGCGAGGTCCCAGAAGACTGGAGGGTAATGAATGTTGTGCTCTTATTCAAGAAGGGCTGCAAAAAAAAAATCCGAGAAGTATAGACCAGTAAGCCTAACCTCTATGGGAGTTGAGTTACTTGAGAAGATTCTGAGATGTAAGATATACATGCATTTGGAAAGCCAGGGTTTGATTAGGAATAGTCAGCATGGCTTTGTGAGTGAGAGATCATGCCTCACAAATTTGTTAGAGTTCTTTGATGAAGTGATCAGGAAGGTTGATGAGGACAGGGTGGAAGATGTAAGGCCATTGATAAGGTTCCACATGGTAGACTGCTCTGAAAAGTTAGATCGCATGGAATGAAGGGCAAGTTGGCAAATTGGAGACAAAATTGGCTTGATGGTAGGAATCAGAGGGTAATAGTGGAGGCCTGTGACTATTGGAGTGCCTCAGGGGTCAGTGCTGGGCCGATTACTGTTTGTTATCTAAATCATTGATTTGGATGAGAATGTACAGGATTAATAAGTTTGCAGATGATGCTAAAGTAGGAGGTATCATGGACAGTGAGAAAGGTTATCAGAAATTGCAGCATGATCTTGATCAGCTGGGGAAGTAGGCCGAGAAATGGCAAGTGGCTTTTAATATCGATAAGTTTGAGGTGTTGCATTTTGAAGAGTCAAATCAAGGCAGGAATTTCATGGTGAGTGGTAGGGCCTTAAGGAGTATAATGGAATAATGGGGCTTTGGAGTTCAGTGACACAGTTCTCTGAAAGTGGAATCACTGGTGGATGGAGAGGTGAAGAAGGCTTTTGGCACACTGGCCTTCAGTCGGGGCATCACATACAGTAGCCGGGAGGTTGTGTTGCAGTTGTACAGGACACTGGTGAGGCCACACTTGGAGTAGTGTTCAGTTTTGGTCACCTTGCTATAGGAATGATGTTATTAAACCGGAAAAAGTGCAGAAGAAATTTAAAAGGATGTTGCCAAGACTCAGTGGTCTGACAAGCTAGGACTTTTCTCTTTATAGAGTTTTGCAGACTGAGGGCCATCTTATAGTTGTTTATACGATCATGAGAGACATGGATAGGGTGAATGCACTCAGTCCTCTTTCCCAGGGGAATTGGGGACTAGAGGGCTTCAATTTAAGATATGAGGGGAAAGAATAAATGGGAACCTGAGGGGGAAATTCTTTATGTAGAAGGTGGTACACGTATGGAATAAGCTACCAGCAGAAATGATTGAGGCAGATACATTAACAATATTTAAAAGACATTTGGAGAAATACAAATTAGGAAAGGTTTGGAAGGATGTGGCCCAAGTGTAGGTGGCTGGATATTTTGGTTGGCATGGACCAGTTTTGGTCGAAGGGCCTGTCTGTGTACTGTGGGAACTCGATGAGTCTAAATAGATCAGTGGCTAATCTGTTACTTTCCAACCTACACCTGAACTGGCCCCTATAACTCTAATGGAGGGTCAGCACTAACATTGGTCCTTTGCCCACATTTATAAATGTATAATTAAGGATCAGTTAATATTGTTGATAAATGTCTGGCATGGGCAGTTGAAAGGAGTGGACAGATCTGAACAATGGCAGGAACAAAGGGAGATATCTTATTTTGTGTGGTGTTCTTGTAGAAATCAGGAGCATCTCTCCCAAAACAAAACTTGATCCACAATCACTCTTACCCCTACTCCCTACTCTGTAAGAGCTCTCCCCACTCTAAAACCCTGGGACATACTTTCACAAGCAGCCATGGTTCTTTGCAAGCTTCTTCCTACAGTATAGGACAGCTGTTCTGACAGCACCAGTATTCAGCTGGGGAATGATGGAAACAGCAGCCATTTGGCTTGGCCATCAGCTCCCATTGGAACTTCCTCCCGAAGAAAGAGCAGAAGACCCATAATTAAGCAATGTGCTGCAACCACAGTGCACGTTGGTTGTGGTCAAGTTTCATTTTGGTCTGTAAACTGACTGCTTGCTGCAGAAGTAGGGGAAGGCTGGCAAACTGGCACTTGAAGACATTGGTTTTAAGGAGCATCAAAGGAGGCTGGAGGTGAAGAATCTTCAAGCATGGCATTATCACTAGGCTATTGATCCAGAAACTCAGCTAATGTTCCGGTAACTTATGTTCAAATCTCAATAAGGCAGATGATGGAATATGAATTCAATTAAAAAATTTAGAATTATGATTCTGCTGATGACCATGAAACCATTGTTGATTGTCAGAAAAATCCATCTGACTTGTTAATGTCCTGTTCTGGCCGATATGTGACTCCAAAACCAAAGCAATCGAGTTGACTCTCAGTTGCCCTCTGAAGTGACATAGTAAGCCACTCAGTTGTATCAGTCTCAACAAAGAAATGAAATCAGATGCCAGCTGGCATTAACCAAGGCACTACAAAATACAAAACCAGAAATAGCCCTGTCAACCCTGCAAAAGTCCTCCTCTAAGGGCCAGTGCCAAAGTTGGAAGAACTGTCTTCAGACTAGTCAACCAGCAGCCTGACATAGTCATACTAACAGAATCATACATTTCAGACAATGTCCCACACACCATCCTGGATATGTCCTTCCACCAACACGTGAGGCCCAGGAGAGGTGATGGCAGTGTGGTATATGGTCAAGAAGGAATTGCCCTGGAATCCTCAACATTGATTCTGAACCCCATGAAGTCTCATGGCTTCAGTTTAAACATGAGCGACTGTGTCTGTGTAGAGTTTTCACATTCTCCCTCTAACTGTGTGGGTTTCCTCCAAATGCTGCGGTTTCCTCCCGCAGTCCAAAGATGTGCAGGTTAGGTGGATCGGTCATGATAAATCGCCCATTATGCAGGCTAAGTGGATTAGACATGGGAACTGCAAGGTTACAGGGATAGGGTAGGGGAGTAGGTCTCATTGGGATGCTCTTTGAAGGGTCCTTGTGGACCTGATGGACCAAATGGCAAAACATATACACTGTAGGGATTCTATGATTCTGTGATTCTCTGACTCAGCTGACAAATCGGCACTCCTCTATGTTGAACAAAACTTGGAAGGAAGCACTTAGGGTGGCAAGGGCACAAAGTATACTGTGGGTGGGGGATCTCAATGTCCACCACCAAGGGGTGGATTGGCAGCAGCGCTACTGATCAAGCTGTTTGTGTCCTAAAAGACATAACTGCTAGACTGGATCTGTGGCAAGTGATGAGGGAATTGACAAGAGGGAAAAACTTAATTGACCTCATCCTTAACAACCTGCTGACTGTAGATATATTTGTTTATGTCAGTGTCGGTAAGAGTAGACACTGACCAGTCCTTGTGGAAATGAAGTGCCTTCACATTGAGAATAATCTCCATTGTTTTCTGTGGCACTATCACCATGCTAAATCAGACAGACTCAAACAGATCTATCAACTCAGCACTGGGCATTCATGAAGTGCTGTGGGCCATCAACAGCAGCCGAATTGTATGCCAGCATAATCTGTAAAGTCATAGCCTGTCATATTGCACATCAAGCAAAGGAATCAACCCTGGTTGAATGGAGAGTGCAGGAGGGAGTTTCAGGAGCAACACCAGGCGTACCTAAAATGAGGTGTCAACCTGGTGAAGCTAACAAACAGGACTGCTTGCATGACAAATAGCATAAAAAGCAAGTGATAGAAAGAGATAAGTGATCCCACAACCAACGGATCAGATATCAGTCCTGCCTCAACCAGTCATGAATGATGGTGAACAACTTACTGGAGGATGAGGCTTCACAAATATCCACATCCTTAATGATGGAGGAGCACAATACATCAGTAAAAAAGACAAGGCTGAAGCACTTGCAGTAATCATCAGCCAGAAATGCCAAGAAGTTGATGCATCTTGGTGTCCTCCAGCAATCCCTAACATGACAAATACCAGTCTTTAGCCAATTCAGTGCATTCCAAATGATGTCAAGAAATGGTTGGAGGCACTGGATACTGCAAAGGCTATGGGCCCTGATAACATTCCGGCAATAGTACCAAAGAATTTGTTCCAGAGCTTGTCACTCCATGAGCTAGACTCTTCTAGTACAGTTATTATACTAGCATCCATCTAACAATGTGGAAAATTGCCCAAGTATGTCCTGTACATAAAGCAGGACCAATTAGCTGTTGCAGTGATTTCAATGCTTTAACAATCATTTACTGTAATGAGTGAGTTTCCTACTAGAGCTATAGACAATGTTGGAAGATTATTAGTGTTCAAATTATGTTTTTCCAGAAACTTCAATGGAGTCTGCACCAATGTAGTCAGCAGCAAACATCCCAACCTAGCACTGTGTTTATGAACGTAGGAATTAGGAGCAGGAGTTGGCAGTTCAGTCCTTTGTGCCTGCTTCATCATTTAACATGATCATTTTATCTGGGTTTCAACCCCACCCTCCTGCCTGCTCCCAATAGCCCTTTATCCTCCTTTTCATCAGAAACATATCTATTGCTTTCTTGAATCAGTTGATTGATTCTGCCTCCTATGCACTCTGGAACAGTGATTTCCGCAGATTCACCACCTACTGAGAGAAGTAGTTTCTCTTCATCTCAGTTTTGAACCTAACTCCCTCACTCTATATCTATAACCTCTAGTTCTAGACTGTTCCACAAGGGGGAACATCAGTTCAATGTCCACCTTATCAATCCCCTTCAGCATTTTACACATCTCAATCAGATCACCCACTCATTCTTCTGAACCCCTTTGGGTACAAGCCCAAGTTATTCAACTGTTCCTCATACAACAGCCATCTCATCCCTGGGATCAATGAAGTGAACTTCCTGTGAACTGCTTTCAGTGCCACCACGTCCTTCTTCAAGTAAGGAGACCAAAATTGGCCACAATACTTCAGGTGTGATCTCATCAAACCTTATATAGTTATAACAACACTTCTTTACTTCTGTAATCCAGTCCTTCTGCAATAAATGCCAGGATTTAATTTGCCTTTCTTATTACCATGCTGCAGCTCCATAGCTGCTTTTTGTGATTCATGTACAAAGATGCCTAGATCCCTTTGCACTGATGCACTTTGAATCAGCTTCCTATTTAAGTAATAATTTGCCCTTTTATTTATCTGGCCAAAATGAACAACCTTGCACTTATCCACATTTAACTCCATCTGCCAGATTCTGACCCATTCTCCTAGCCTATCAATATCCACCTGTAGACTCTTTACCTCCTTATCACTGCCTGTTTTCCCACTTACTTTAGTATCATCTATGATTTTTACTATGTTACACTTGTTCCTGCTTGCAGATCATTTATATAAATTGTAAATAGTTGATGTCTGAGAACTGAACTCTGTGGCACTCCACTAACCCCTTGTGTTTTAACCTTCTGGATCAATCTTTTATGTGGGACCTTGTCAAATGCCTTCTGGAAGACTAGTAACACCACATCCACCAGATCCCCATTATCCATCTTGCTTGTTACATCCTCAATGAAATCCAACATGTTTGTCAAGCATGGCACGCTCTTCATGAAACCGTGCTGACATTGGGGAATTGAGCTTTGTTGTTCCAAGTGTTCAATTATCTTCTCCTTTATGACTGATTCCAGCAACTTACTCACTCCAGAAGTCAAAATTAACCTGTCTGTAGTTTCCCACTTTTTGCCTATCTTCTTTTTGGAATAAGGGTGTCACATTAGCATGTTTCCAATCCACCGGTACCTTTCCAGAATCCAGTGAACTTTGGAATATGATAACTATTGTATCCACTACCTCTGCTGCCACCTCCTTTAGTAACATAGAGTGCAGGCCATCAGGCCTAAGGACATATCTGCCCTTAATCCCATCATTTAACTTAAATACCTTCTCCCTAGTTACAATAATTTCACTAAGTTCCTCTGTAGAAACTGCAGTTTTTGGGAAGGAATTGTTTCCACCAAAAAGGAGACAAAATATTGGTTTAGCTCCTGTGCCATTTGTGAGTTTCCCATTACTACTTCAACATTTTCGTCCTCTAAACAGCCAACGTTTATTTTCACTACTTTCTTCCTTTTTATATATTTATAGAATCTTTTGGTATCAGCACTTATATTTTCTGCTAATTTCCTTTTGTAGTTCATCTTAGCTCTTTTGATTTTGTTTTTAGAAACCTTTTGCTGATGTTCAAAATTTTCTCAATCCTCCAGAGTGCCACCAACTTTTGCAGTATGATATGCTTGAGCTTTTGCTGTTATGAGTTTCTTGTTAAGCCAAAGATAATTTTTCACCTTTTTCTAATTCCTCTTCCTCTCAGGAATATATTTTAATAGAAGGGTATTTAGTATCTCCATTGGGAGTTTCACTTTGGACAATGCAAACAGCATAGCCAAATGAGAGAAGGTATTGCTAGACTATTGATCCAGAAACTCAACTAATGTTCTGGGTTTGAATCCTGCTATGGCAAATGGTGGAATTTGAATTCAGTAAAAAGAAACTGGAAATAAATGTCTGATGATGACCATGAAATTACAGTTGGTTGACCACCTGATTCACTAATACTCATCAGGGAAGAAAATCTGCCAAGCTTACCTGGTCTGGCCCACACATGACTCCAGATCTACAGCAATCTGTTTGGCTCTGCCCTTTGAAATGGCTTAGCAAGCTACTCAGTTGTAAGTCTCGACAAATAAATTAAACTTGATGGATCACATAACATTGACTTAGCCATTGGAAATGACAATGGCAAAAACAGCCCTGTCAATGCTGTATGCTGCAAAGTCCTCCTCACTGTCATCTGGGGGCCAAAAATGGGAGAGCAATTTCACAGATTAGTCAAGCAACAGCTTAACACATTCATAACTCACGGAATCATGCCTTACAGACAAACTCCCCTTCCCTGGTTATGTCCTGTCCCACTGGCAGGAGAGGCTTAGTAGAGGTGGTAGCACAATGGAATACAATCAGGAGGGAATTGCCCTTTGAGTCCTGACATTGACTCTGGACCTATGTAATCTCATAACATCAGGTCAATTATGGGTCAGGAGCCTCCTGCTGATTACCACATACTGCCTTCATAAGTCTAATGAATTAGAACATAGAACATCAGCCCTCAATGTTGTGCCTACCAATCTGAAGCCTATCTGTCCTATACTATTTAATTTTCATCCATATGTTTATCCAATGACCATTTAAATGCTGTTAATATTGGCGAGTCTACAATTGTTGCAGGCAGTGTGTTCCATACCCCTACTACTCTCTGAGTAAAGAAACTGACATCTGACTTGTATCTATCATCCCTCAACGTAAAGCTATGTCCCTTCGTACTAGCCATTACCATCCGGGGAAAAAGGCTCTCCCTGTCCACCCTATCTAACCCTCTGATTATCTTGTATGTCTCAATTAAGTCACCTCTCAACCTTCTTCTCTCTAACGAAACCAGCCTCAAGTCCCTCAGCCTTTCTTCATAAGACCTTCCCTCTGTACCAGGTGACATTCTAGTAAATCTCCTCTGCATCCTTTCCAAAGCTTGCGCATTCTTCCTATAATGCAGTGACCAGAACTGTACGCAATACTCCAACCGCGACCGCACCAGAGTTTTGTACAACTGTAGCATGACCTTGTGGCTATGAAACTCAATCCCTCTACCAATAAACACACTGTATGCCTTCTTAACAACCCTACCAACCTGGGTGGCAACTTTCAGGGATCTATGTAGATGGACACAGATCTCTCTGCTCATCCACATTACCAAGAATCTTACCATTAGCCCAGTACTCTGCATTCCTGTTGCTCCTTCCAAAGTGAATCACCTCTCACTGTTCTGCATTAAACTCCATTTGCCACCTCTTAGCCCAGCTCTGCAGCTTATCTATGTCTCCCTGTAACCTGCAACATCTTTCAGCACCATCCACAACTGCACCGACCTTAGTGTCATCTGCAAATTTACTAACCCAGCCTTCTATGCCATCATCCAGGTAATTTATGAAAATGACAAACAGCAGTGGCCCCAAAACAGATCCTTGCGGCACACCACTAGTAACTGAACTCCAGGATTAACATTTCCCATCAACCACCACCCTATGTCTTCTTTCAGCTAGCCAATTTCTAACCCATACTGCTAAATCACCCTCAATCCCATGCCTCTGTATTTTGTGCAATAGCCTACCATGGGGAACCTTATCAAACGTCTTACAGAAATCTATATACACCACATCAACTGCTTTACCCTCATCCACCTGTTTGGTCACCATCTCAAAGAACTCAATAAGGTTTGTGAGGCACGGCCTACCCTTCACAAAACTGTGTTGACTATCCCGAAACATCTTATTCCAAGCAAGATGATTACAAATCCTATCTCTTATAACCTTTTCCAGCACTTTATCCACAACCAAAGTAAGACTCACCAGTTTATAATTAGCAGGGTTGTCTTGACTCCCCTTCTTGAACAAACATAGTGCCTTTAACAATACTAAGACACCTCAAGCTGTTACATAGAAGCATTCAAATACATCACCTGGGAGCAGATGTCCCTCAAACCTACTCTGTGCTTCAATAAAATGATGGCTGGTTTGTTTGTGTTTCAAGTTCCACATTCCCATTTACATCCAATAACTTCTGATTCACCTGCTGAACAATCTATCTACCATTGCCTTGAAAGTATTCAATGATTGCCTCCATCGCTTTCTGAAGCAAAGGCTTCCAAAGTTGAAAATCCTCTGAATGGAAAAAACAAGTTTTCTCACCTCCCTCCTAAAAGGGATGACCCCTGATTTTAAACCAGTGCTTCTCCCTTTAGACTCCCCT
Organism: Hemiscyllium ocellatum; assembly: GCF_020745735.1. NCBI lineage: Eukaryota > Metazoa > Chordata > Chondrichthyes > Orectolobiformes > Hemiscylliidae > Hemiscyllium > Hemiscyllium ocellatum. The sequence continues at coordinate 54,017 of NC_083431.1, read as the reverse complement.
GAAGAGGAAGCATCTGAATACAGGAAAGAGATAGAATGTTTGCTAGTGTGGGCCAACGATAACAATCTACCCCTCGATGTCAGCACAGTGAAGGAGCTGGTCATTGACTTCAGGAAGCAGAGTGGAGGGCACGCCCCTGTTTGTATCAGTGATGCTGAGGTGGAGATGGTCGAGAGTGTCAAGTTGCTAGGAGTGACGGTCACCAACAAGATGATTATTGCTTGGCATTTGTGTGGTCTGAATGTTACTTGCTACTTTTCAGCCCAAACCTGGATACTATCCAAACCTTGCTGCATTTGAACATAGACTGCTTCAGTATCTGAGGAGTTGCAAATGATGCTGAACTTATGCAATCATCTGTGAACATCCTCACTTCTACCTTTAGTATGAAAGCAAGATAATTGACGAAGCTACTGAAGATGGTTGGGCCAAGCAATTCCTGTAGAGGTATACTGGAACTAAGATGACTGATCTCCACCAGCCACAGTTGGTGTCTTCCTATGAACCAGGTATGACTCCAACTAGCAGAGATCTTTCCCCTTATTCCAACTGTCTTTAGTTTTGCTTGGGCCCTTTATGCCACTCTTGGTCAAATGCAGCTTTGATGACAAGGGTATCCACTCTCACCTCTCATCTGGAATTCAGCTCTTTTGTCCCTGTTTGAGCCAAGGCTGCCATGAGGTCAGGAGGTGAGGAGTCCTAGCATTGGTTGTTTGTTGGTTGTGGGATCATTTATCTCTGCCTATCACTTGCTGTTTATGCTGTTTGGTAAAAGAGTAGTCCTGTTTTGTTACTTCACCAGTTGACATCTCATTTTTAGGTATGTCTGTGCTGCTCCCAACAATGTATTCCAGCACCTTCCTGATCCCTTGGCTTGATGATAATTGTTGAATGGGGGATTTAACAGGCCTTGAGGTTACAGATTGTGTTGGCGTATGATTCTGCTGTTGATGGCCCACTGCAGCTCAAGCATGCTCAGTCTTGAGTCACTAGATCTGTTCGAAGTCTGTCCACTTAGCATAGTGATTGTGTCACACAATACAATGGAGGGTATTTTCACTGTGAAGGCGGGACTTCATTGTGTGGTAGTCCCACTTACTAATACTATTGCAATCGGCAGATTAGTGAGAATGGAGTCAAGTGTGCTTTTCTCTTTTGTTGGTTCCCTCTCTATCTGCCACAGTCCAGATCTAGCAGCTATGTCCTTGAAGACTTGACCAACCCAAATAATCATGCTGCTACTGAGCCAATCTTGGCGGTTGACATTAAAATGCCCCACCTAGAATACACTTTACCCACCCACCCCCATCACCCTCAGGACTTCCTTGAAGGGTTGTTCATCATGGAAGACTACTAATTTTGCTAATGGTAGGTCTTGGCTCACGCACCTTATTGAGTTCTTTTGAAATGGTAACCAAACAGGTAGATGAGGGTAAAGCAATTGATGTGGTCTAATGGGGATTTGTCCACCTTAATTTCCTACCCAACACAGCTTCCCTCCTTATGTCAACGTGATCCAGAATACACAAACTTCTATTTCTAATCTCAACATTCATCATGTCCCTCTCCTCAGTGAACACCGATGCAAAGTAATCATTGAGAATCTTACCCGTTTTCTCAGGTTCGACACACAACATTCTCTCCTTATCCTTTTGTGGACCAACTCTTTCTCTAGTTACCCTCTTGTTTTTACATATGAAGGCCTTGGGAATCTCCATAATTCTGCTCGTTAAAGCTGTTTCATGACCCCTTTTAGCCTGTTTGATTCCTTCTTTAAGATTGGTACTACTCTCCCGATATTCCTCCAAGGTCTATTCTGTTCTTAGCTGCCTAGACCTTATGTACACTTCCCTTTTCCTCTTGACTAGTTACACAATTTCTCCTCTCATCCATGGTTCACAATTCTTGCCTTTTCTACACAGTCTTTTCTGCACAGTCTTCAACCTATCTATGAAAGCCTCCCACATATCAAATGTGGACTTCCCTTCAAATAGCTGTGTCCAATCCACATTTCCCAGCTCCTGCCAAATTTAGATGTAATTGTTCTTGGCCCAGTTTAGTACTCTTCCCTTCGGACCATTCTCACCTTTGTCTACAAGTATTTTAAAACTTACAGAATTGAGGTCACTATTCCCAAAGACAACCCCCACTGCAACTTCTACAACCTGGCCTGGCTCATTCCCCAACAACAGGTCCAATATGGCCCCTTCCTTCGTCGGTCTATTAACATACTGCTCTAGCAAACTTTCCTGGATGCTCTTTACAAATTCAGACCTCTGACACTAAGTGTATCCCAGTCAATGTTAGGAAAATTAAAATCTCCCATCTCATCCGCCTTGTTGCCTCCCCATCTTTCCATAATTTGTTTACCTATTTGTTCTTCTACCTCACGCTCACTATTTGGAGGCCTGTAATACAGCCCCACCAGGGTAACTGCACCCTTTTTATTTCTGAGCTCTACCCATAATGCCCGTCTGCTCAAGCCCTCCATAGTGTCCACTTTTAGTACAACCATAGTATCATCCCTGACCAGCGATGCAACTCCTCCCCCCCCCCCCCCCCCCCCCTTTTACTTCTCTCCCTGTCCAATATGAAGCGTCTATATCCTGGAACATTTATTTGCCAATCACGACCCTCCTTCAACCAAGTCTCTGTGATTGCAATAACATCATACTCCAGGCACCAATCCAAGCCCTAAATTCATCTGCTTACCCACTATACTCCTTGCATTAAAGTATATTCACTTCAGGCCGCCAATTCTTTTGCATTCATCTGCTCTCTGCCTACACTTCCCCTTGGTAATGCAAACTTCTTGATCCTTACAGTCTCTAGTTTCCACCTCATTGTTGATTAGTCTTCTCTTCTGGTTCCCAGCCCCCTGCCACATTAGTTTAAAACCTCCCCAACATCAGTAGCAAAAACTCTCCCAAGGACGTTACTTCCAGTCTGGTTCAGGTACAGACCATCCAATTTGTAATAGTGCCACCTTTCCCAGAACCGGTCCTAATGTCCCACAAATCTGAACCTCTCCCTCTGACACCATCCCTCAAACCACGTGTTCATCCTGCCTATTCTTTCATTTTTACCCTGGCTACACATGGCACTGGTAGCAATCCTAAGATCAATACCTTTGAGGCTCTGCTCTTTAACTTCTCTCCTAGCTCCCTGAATTCTGCTTTCAGCACCTCATCTCATGTTTTACTTATATCATTGGTGCCTATGTGCACCACGATAACTGGCTGTTCACCCTCCCCTTTCAGAATGCTGTGCAGCCGATCAGTGACATCCCTGACCCGGCCACCTGGGAGGCAACATACCAACCGGGAGTCTCAGTTTTGGCCACAGAACCATCTATCTACTCCCCTGACAATAGAATCCCTGATGGCTATGGCCTGTCTGAGTCTTTCTCCCACCCGTCTGAATAGCAGTGCCTGCCACAATGACATGATCCTGACAACTGCTGCTCTCCCCTGGTGAGCCATCTCCCCCAACAGTATCCAAAATGGTATACCTGTTTTGGAGGGAGATGACCGCAGAGAACACCTGCACTGCCTTCCGACTCTTTCTCCGCCTTTTGGTCACCTATTCACTGTCTCCCTCAACAATTCTAATCTGCGGTGTGACCAATTCACTAAACGTGCTATCCACGACCACCTCAGCATCGCAGATGTTCCACAGTGAGAACTTGAGTGGTGCTGGAAAAGCACAACAGGTCAGGCAGCATCCGAGGAGCAGGAAAATCAATGTTTCAGGCAAAAGCCCTTCATTAGGAATGAGGTAGGGACTCTCTGGGGTGGAGAGATAAATGGGAAGGGGGTGGGGCTGGGGAGAAGGTAGCCAAAAGTATAATAGGTGGATAGAGGTGGGGATGAAGGTGTTAGGTCAAAGAGGAGGGTGGAGCGGATAGGTGGGAGGGAAAATTGGCAGGTAGGACAGATCATGAAGATGATGCTGAGCTGGAAGGTTGGAACTGGTGTAAGGTAGGGGGAGGGGAAATGAGGAAACTGGTGAAGTCCATATTGATGCCCTGGGGTTGAAGTGTTTCGAGGCAGAAGATGAGGCGTTCTTCCTCCAGGCATCGGGTGATGAGGGAGTGGAGGTGGAAGAGGCCCAGGCCCTGCAGGTCCTCGGCAGAGTGGGAGGGGGAGTTGAAATGTTGGGCCACGGGCGGTGGGGTTGATTGGTGCGGGTGTCCTGGAGATGTTCTCTAAAGCGCTGTGCGAGAAGGCGTCCAGTCTCCCCAGTGTAAAGGAGACCGCATCAGGAGCAGTGGATACAATAAATGACATTGGTGGATGTGCAAGTGAAACTTTGATGGATGTTGTAGGCTCCTTTGGGGACTTGGATGGAGGTGAGGGAAGAGGTGTGGGCGCAGGTTTTGCAATTTCTGCGGTGGCAGGGAAAGAAGCCAGGAGGGGAGGATGGGTTGTTGGGGGGTGTAGACCTGACCAGGTAGAATTGGAGGGAACTGTCTTTGCGGAAAGTGGAAAGGGGTGGGGAGGGAAATATATCCCAGGTGGTGGGGTCCATTTGGAGGTGGCAGAAATGTCGGCAGATGATGCTGTTTATGCGGATGTTGGTAGGGTGGAAGGTAAGGGGGCGGTTCTGTCCTTGTTGCAGTTGGAGGGGTGGGGTTTGAGGGCAGATGTGCAGGATGTGGATGTGATGCGTTGGAGGGCATCTTCAACCACATGGGAAGGGAAAGTATGGTCTTTAAAGAAGACCATCTGGTGTTTCTGTGGTGGAACTGGTCCTCCTGGGAGCAGATATGGTGAAGGCGGAAAAATTGGGAATACGGGATGGCATTTTTGTAGGACGTAGGGTGGGAGGATGTGTAATCCAGGTAGCTGTGGGAATTGGTGGGTTTGTAAAAAATGTCAGTGTTAAGTCAGTCGTCATTGATGGAGATGGAGAGGTCCAGAAAGGGGAGGGAGGTGTCAGAGATGGTCCATGTGAATTTAAGGTCGAGGTGGAATGTGTTGGTGAAGTTGAAATTCATCAAGTTTTTATTGTTGTAGAATGGGAGGTAGGTAAATTGATCAGACAAAGGTGGATTACTGTGTCAATAGTTGTTGTTTAATGTTCTTGTGTTTCTCAAAGTTAGAGAATAAATTGTTAAAATTTTTATTTGCATAGAAGGATTTTTGGTAGTTCTTGGTCACTCATACTTTAACAAATTACAAGGTGAGGTGAGCTTTTCTGTGGGTCTGGTTCAAATTAGCCGAAGGGTTTACCCCCTATCGGAACAGTTTGGGGGCTCACGTCTGTGATTTGAACCCTTTAGACGTTCAGTCTGAGATTTGGGCAGATTTGAATAGATTTGGGATACGAGAAAAGCCCAGTAGATTTAAACACTTGCTAATTAGTATCCTAATAAAAATGTAGGTGAGACAATTTGTTTAATTTCGGTTACTTGTGTTTGGTTAAATTAAAAGTGAGAGAAATAGCTCTAAAAATTGCTGAAGAGGTTCTGGGGTTTGAAGATGATTCCCACATTTGCCAAGAAAGTTTAGAAAGAAAAGACCATACTTTTAGAATTAGCAGAAGGGTTTACCCCATGTCGTAACACTGTGCAGTAGAAGTTGAGGGGTTGAAAGATACATTCAAAGGAGACTTGGTGAGTTGCTACTGCAAGTCATGTATGTGATACATACTGCTGTGAGAGAGTGAGTGCTAATGATAATGGATGGAGTACCAATCAAGTCAACTGTTCTTACCTGGATGGGACTTAGATTCTTGAGTGCTATTGTAGCTGCATCCATCAACAAGTAGAATATATCCCAGCACACTACATAAGAACATGAGAACCAGGAATAGGAGTAGATCAGCTAGGCCTTTGAGCCCGCTCTGCCATTCTGTAAGACCATGTCAGATCTTTTCATCGCCTCAGCTCCACCTACCCGATCTCTCACTATAACCCTTAATTCCTTTACTGTTCAAATAATTATCTATTTTAGCTTTAAAAGCATTTAATGAGGAAGCCTCAACTACTTCGCTGGGCAGGGAATTCCATAGATTCACAACACTCTGGGTGAAGAAGTTCCTTCTCAATTCAGTCCTAAATCTGCTCCTCCTAATTTTGAGATTATGCCGTCTTGTCCTAATTTCATCTGCCAGTGGAAACATCCTCTCTACTTCTTTCTTATCAATTTCCTTCATAATTTTATATGTTTCTGTAAGATCATCCCTCATTCTTCTAAATTCCAATGAAGTGTAATCCCAGTCTACTCAGTTTCTCCTCATAAGCCAACCCCTCAACTCCGGAATCAACTATTGAATCTCCTCAGCACTCCCTCCAGTGTCAGTACATCCCTTCTCAAGTAAGGAGACCAAAACTGTAGGCAGTACTCCAGGTGTGGCCTCACCAGCACCCTATACAGCTGCAGTGTAACCTCCCTGCTTTTAAACTCAATTCATTTAACAATGAAGGACAACATTCCATTTGCCTTCTTAATTACTTGTTGCACCTGCAGACCAACCGTATGTGATTCATGCACAAGGACACCCAGGTTCCTCTGCACAGCAGCATGCTGCAATATTTTACTATTCAAGTAATGATTCTTTTTACTGTTATTCCTACCAAAATGAATGACTTCTTACTTATTAACATTGTACTCCATCTGCTAAACTTTTGCCAATTCACTTAAATTATTTACATCCCTTTGCAAAGTTTCACAGTCCTCTGCACACTTTGCTCTACCACTCATTTTAGTGTCATCCACAAACTTTGACACACTACATGTGGTCCCCAACTTCAAATCATCTATGTAAGTTGTGAATAACTGCAGTTCCAGTACTGATCCCTGTGGCGCACCATTCATCACTGATCACCAACCAGAAAAGCATTAATTTATCCCCACTCTTTATTTCCTGTTAGTAAACCAGTCTTCTATCCATACTAATAAATTGCCCGTAATGCCTTGCATCTTTATCTTAGCAGCATTTGTGCAGCACCTTGTAGAAAGTGACAAGTCCTGACATGTGTCTTGGAAATGGTAGACAACCTTTGGTGATACAGTAACCACAGATTTTTGACCTACTCTTGCAGCCACAACATTTATATGACTGATTCTGGTAAGGTAAGGTACCAACAATGGCAATGCTCTTGAACGTAACAGTGGTTAGATTCTCACTTGTTGGAGATAGTGATTGCCTGGAATTTGTGGAGTGCAAATATTACTTGGCTTTATCATCCCAAGGAGAAAGTGAGGTCTGCAGATGCTGGAGATCAGAGCTGAAAATGTGTTGCTGGAAAAGCGCAGCAGGTCAGGCAGCATCCAAGGAACAGGAAATTCGACATTTCCTTCTTCAGGAAAAGGCTTATGCCCGAAACGTCGAATTTCCCGTTTATCATCCCAAACCTGAATGTTTTCCAGTCTTGTTGCATGCTGGTATGAACTGGAGTCGTGAATAGTGTTGAAAGTTGTGCAATCATCAGCAATTAGACAAAATTCTCTTGTGATGGAGGGAAAGACATAGTTAAAAGTAGCTAAAGATGGTTGAGCCAAGGAACTGCACAGAGTAAATCCTACAGCAATCTCCTGAACCTGAAGTGACTGGTTCCTAATAAATGTAGCCATCATCCGACAACCAGTGAAGCGATTTCCCTTTAACTTCTATTGAATTCAATTTTGTTAAGCCTCTTTCATGCCAGATTCAATCAAATGCTTCATTAATGTCAGCGGTAAGAGCTTCTCACTTCATTTCTGGAATTCAACTTTGTCCATTTTTGAACTATGCTGTAATGAATTATGGAGCTGTATGATCCTGGCAGCACTCAAACTGGATATTGGTAAGCAAGTTACCACTTTGAAAGTGGCACTTGACAGGACCATTAACAACATCTTCCATCAACTACTAATGTTGAAAATAGACTGGCTGATTAGTCAGATTTCTTCTGCTTTTTGTGGCTAGGATATCTTGAACCATCTTCCAAGCAAGTTCACCAAAATCAATGTCTGATTAGTTGTTTAACTGTTCACCACCATTTCATCTATATGTTCGTGAGAGCACAGTTTAGGTCTATCAATTGAATGCTCCCACCAGTATTTAGTATGCAGGCAGTCTGGTGTATGAACATATGATTAGAGTAGGCCATTGACCCCCCTCAAGATTGCCTTGCCATTTAATAAGATTCTGGCTATCCTGAATATAACCTCAAATCCACATTTTTGTCTGTCTCCCTAACCTTTCTAATACTGCCTTAAAAATATTCAAGGTCTCTGCTTCCACCACCTTTTCAGAGAGTTCCAAAAAACATGTCTCATCTCTATTCAATGAATGCCCCTTATTTTTAGAAAGTTATCCCCTAGTCATAGGTTCTTCTATAAGTGGAAACATCTTCTCCACATCAAGACCCATCAGGATTTTCTTTGTTTCAATTAAGTCACTTTATTTCTAAATTTCAAAAATATCCTTTATTCATAAAACAATCTTTATATACATGCAGTCATTACAGCAGTTCAGTTCTATACAGTCTTTACATATGTAGAACAAACAAACCCAAGGCATCTTTTACTCATACAACCCTATATTTGCATACATTTGAGGCATTAGGAGTGTCTGATAACTGAACAGACCCTCATTTCCCCACTGTGTCTTGGCAGCAGCTGTCCCAAGGTTTAGTGCATCTCTCAGCACAAAGACCTGGACCTTGGAATGTGCCAGTCTGAAACACTCAGTCGAGGTAAATTTCCTGCTCTGGAAAACCAACATGTTTTGGACAGATTAAAGAGTGTTTTTCACTGAGTTGATGGTCCTCAAGGCATATTTGATGTTTGTCTTGGTGTGCATCCCAGGAAACAGCCCATAGAGCACACAGACTCATTTGTCTCGGAATTGCTCGGGACAAACCTCGACAAAAACGCCACATTTCTCTCCAGACACCTTTGCAAAGGCATATTTCAGAAGTGCATGTGTGACAGGCTCTACACCCCCGCAGCCATTTCAAGGGCAGCATATGGTGCTGCAGACAATCTAGACATATACAAAAGATCTCACAAATAGTGCCCTTCTCACCATCACCAAGTCATCTCTCACTCTCCTAAACAGCATAGAACAAGTTACCCATTTCTGGTTTTAGCATAGTAAACGTTCTCTGAACTATCTGTAGTGCACTGAATTAAATAAGGTGACCAGTACTGTGCACAGTGCTCCAGATACAGTCTCACCAGAGCCCTGTATAACTGAAGCATTGCCTCCATAATTTTGTATTCAATTTCCATGATGTAAATGATCACATTCCACTAACTTTCCTAATTAGGCTGAATAGTATCTTCACTAGATCTGCATTTCATTATTAAATCTACTTGGTGCTGGCCTTTCAACTTCTCATTGAACCAGGTTGGTCCACTTGCTTGATGGTAATGGTTGAATGAGGATGGACAAAGATTCCATTCTTGATTTTATTGACTGATGTCAGACAAGGTAGGAAATCTGAAACTAAATGGATTATTCTTTCCCCAGGAATCTTTGAAACATTGTTTGAAAACACGGAAAATCTTCAAACAACAGCCAGAACAGAAAATAAAAGATCAATGGGTACCTTTGAATTATTTTCTAAATCGTTATATTCTATCTTCAACCAAATAGAATAATATTGACAGTATCAGCATCTTGCAAAGATCCAGTAGCCATATCATGCTGAGATGCTGGAACTCCTGTGTACAGAACTTCACAATGACTTCCGCCAAAGGCACCATAACAAATTTATAATTAGTCTGTGACAAACTCTGACTCTTTTATAGAGGAGTAATCCTACAAGTAAAATGCCCTCCTGAAAGCAGGAAATGTGCAGAAACCTAATGAAATGCTGATTTCAGAGGTTGTTCTAATTTAACCTGTCTGATAGGAATGGAGCAGATTTGGAGTGCATCCAGTTTCAGACCCAAACATTTTCATGATCCATTGCTTTGAATGGATTGGAAAATTGTGCTGCTGTAAAATGGGTTTCTGATCCACAGCTGCCATATTGTGGGAACACTATGGGATAAATTTCCAGTCTTCACTCCTAGCAAAGTTAGCAGTGATTTCCATTGTTTAAAATGAATGTGTGCAACAACACTGGGATATGAGCCAGTAGACAGGTAAAAATATAGAACATAGAACAGTACAGCACAATCTAATCCCTTCACCTCTCGACATTGTGCCGACCTTCTTTCCTACTCTAAGATAAAACTAGCCTACATATCATACATTTTACTATCATTCAAGAGCCACTTAAATGTCCTAATGTATTTAACTCTGCTATCACTGCTGGCAGTGCATTCCATGCACCCACCACACACTGTGTAAAGAACCTACCTCTGACATTTCAACTGAACTTTCCTCCAATAACCTTAAAATTATGTCCCCTCATGATAGCCTTTTCCGCCCTTTGGTATCCACTCTACTTATGCCTATCATCATCTTGTACACCTCTACCAAGACATCTCTCATCCTTCTCTGTTCCAATGAGAAGGTTCCCTTAACCTTACTTCATAAAACATGCCCTCCAGTCCAGGTAGCATTCTTGTAAATCTTCTCTGCACCCTCTCTAAAGCTCCACATCCTTCCTAGAATGTGCACAATATTCCAACTGTGGTTTAATCAGGGCTTTATTGAGCTGCAACATGACCTCGTGGTTCTTAAACTCAATCCCCCTACTAATAAAAGTCAACACATCACATGCCTTCTTAACAACTCTATCAACTTGGGTGGCAACTTTGAGGGATCTATGGACATGGATTGCAAGATCCCTCTGTTCCTCCACACTGTCAAGCATCCTGCCTTTAACCCTGGAATCTGCATTCAAATTTGACCTTCCAAAATTAATCACTTCACACTTTTCCAGTTTGAACTCCATCTGCCACTTCTCAGCCCAGCTCTGCATCCTGTCAATGTCCCATTGCGATCTACAACAGCCCTGCACACTATCCACAACATCACCAATCTTGTGTGATTGGCAAACTTACTAACCCATCCTTCCACTTCCTTATCCAAGTCACTTATAAAGGTCACAAGAGCAGAGGTCCCAGAACAGATCCATGTGAACACCACTGAACAATGAACAAAGAAAATTTACAGCCAAGGAAGGGGCCCTTCAGCCCTCCAAGCCTGAGTCGATCCAAATGTACTGTCTAAACCTGTCGCCCAATTCCTAAGCATCTGTATCCCTCTGCTCCCCACCTGCTCATGCATTTGTCCAGACGTATCTTAAATGAATCTATCGTGCCTGCCTCTACTACGACTGATAGCAAACACGTTCCAGGCACCCACCATCCTCTGTGTACTTGCCTCATGCATCCCGCTTAAACTTTTCACCTCTCATCTTGAAAGCATGACCTCTCGTTATTGGATCCTTCATACTGGGCAAAAGCTTATCTCTATCTACCCTGTCTATACCCTTCATGACTTTGTAGGCCTCAATCGGGTCCTCCCTCAATTTCCTTTTTTCTAATGAAAACAATCCTAACCTACTCGATCTATCTTCATAGCTAGCACCTTCCATACTAGGCAACATCCTCATAAACCTTCTCTGCACCCTCTCTAAAGTGTCCACATCCTTTTGGTAATGTGGCCACCAGAACTGTTCACAGTATTCTAAATGCAGCCGAACCGATGTCTTGTACAATTTTAACATGACCTGCCAGCTCTGATACTCAATACCCTGTCTGATGAAGGCAAGCATACCATATGCCTTATTGACTACTCTATCCACCTGTGCAGCAACCTTCAGGGCACAATGGACTTGAACCCCCAGATCTCTCCGCTCATCAACTTTTCTCAAAGCTCTTCCATTTACTGTATAATTCATTCTAGAATTAGACTTACCAAAATGCATCACCTCACATTTGCCTGGATTGAACTCCATCTGCCACTTCTCCACCCAACACTCCAGTCTGTCTATATTCTCCTGTATTCTTTGACAGTCCCTTATGCTTTCTGCTACTCCACCAATCTTCGTGTCATCTGCAAACTTGCTGATCTTACCAACAGTGCCCTCATTTATGTGGCCCCAGCACTGATCCCTGTCACCTTTCTCCATTTCAAGAAACTCCCTTCAACTACTATTTTCTGTCTCCTGTTGCTCAACCAGTTCTTTATCCACCTAGCTAGAACACCTTGCACACCATGTGACTTCCCTTTCTCCATTAGTTTACCATGGGGAACCTTACCAAGCACCTTAATAAAGTTCATGTATTGGCATCCACAGCCCTACCTTCGTCTCTCGACTTGGTCACTACCTCAAAGAACTCTATTAAGTTGGTAAGGCATGATCTCCCCCACAAAACTATGTTGCCTATCACTGATAAACCCATTATTTTCCAAATATAAGTAGATTCTATCCCTCAGTACCTTCTCCAGCAACTTTCCCACCACTGATGTCAGGCTCACTGGTCTATAGTTACCTGGATATTCCTACTACCCTTCTTGTACAAGGGGACAACATTAGCAACCCTCTAGTCCTTCGGCACTTCACCTGAAACGATGCTGCAAAGATATCTGTCAGGGCCCCAGGAATCCTGATGAAGGGCTTTTGCCCGAAATGTCGAATTTCCTTTTCCTTGGATGCTGCCTGACCTGCTGCGCTTTAACCAGCAACACATTTTCAGCGTACCCAACATAGCTTCCCTACTAATATCAATGTGATCCAGAGACATCAAACTTCCATCTCTAATCTCAACATTCATAATGTCCCTCTCCTCAGTGAACACTGATGCAAAGTAATCATTGAGAATCTCACCCATTTTCTCAGGTTCAATACACAACCTTCCATCCTTATCCTTTAGTGGACCAATCCTTTCTCTAGTTTCCCGCTTGCTTCTTATAAAAGAATAAAAGGCTTTGGGATTCTCCTTATTTCTGCTCACTAAAGCTATTTCATGACCCCTTTTAGTCCGCTTGGTTCCTTGTTTAAGACTGGTCCTACTCCCCCGATATTCCTCCAAGGCCCATTTTGTTCTAGCTGCCTGGACCTTCTGTACACTTTCCTTTTCCTCTTGGCTAGTTGTACGATTTCTCCTGTCATCTGTGGTTCACAAATCTTGCCTTTCCTATTCTTTGCTTTCAACAGGACATGCTAGTCTGCATTATTTTTAACCTATCTTTGAGAACCACCCACATATCAAATGTGGACTTCCTTGAAAATAGCTGTGTCCAATCCACATTTCCCAGCTCCTGCCTAACTTCGGTATAATTGGTCTTAGTATTCTTCCCTTCGGACCACTGTCATCTTTATCTACAAGTATTCTAAAACTTACAGAATTGTGGTCACAATTCCCAAAGAAATCCCTCCACTGCAACTTCTACCACCTGGTCTGGCTCATTCCTCAATACCAGGTCCAAGATGTCCCCTTCCCTTGTTGGACTATTGACATACTGCGCTAGAAAACTCTCCTGGATGCTTCTTACAAATTCTGCCCCATCCAGACCTTTGACACTAAGTGTATCCCAGTCAATGTTGGTCCCATCACCACCACCCTGTTGCCTCTACGTCTTTCCATAATCTGTTTACCTGTTTGTTCTTCCACTGGTCACCGAGCTCCAGGCTGAATACTTTTCATCTACTACCACCTTCTGTCTTCAATGTGCCAGCCAATTCTGCATCCAGACAACCAAATGTCCCTATATCCCATGCCTCCTTACTTCCTGAATTAGCCTACTGTGGGGAACTTTATCAAACTTTATCATACACCACATTGACTGATCTACCTTCATCAATGTGTTTTGTCACATCCTCAAATAATTCAGTAAGGCTTGTGAGGCATGACCTGCCCCTCACAAAGCCATGCTGACTATCTCTAATCAAGCTATGCTTTTCCAAGTAATCATAAATCCTGCCTGTCATAATCCTCCCCAGTACTTTGCCCATCACAGACATTAGACTGACTCCTCTGAAATTCCCAGGATTATCCCCATTTCCTTTCTTGAATAAGGCAATAATATTTACCATTTTCCAATCATCTTGCATTACTCCAGTGGACATTGAAGATGCAAAGATCATCACCAAAGACACAGCAATCTCTTCCCTTGATTCCTGTAGTAACCTTGGTTATATCATATATGGCGCCAGGGACTTATTTTTCCTCATGTTTTTCAAAATTTTCAGCACATCCTCCTTCTTAGCATCAAGATGTTCGAACATATCAGCCTGTTTCATGCTGTCCTCACAAATGACAAGGTCCTTCTCACTGGTGAATATGAAGCAAAGTATTCAATAATGACTTCTCCTACCTCCTTCGATTCCAGGCACAAGTTCCCTGCACTATCCTTGATCGGCCGTACCCAGTAATATCACTGGAATTGTAATCCAGAAACACAAGCTAATGTCCTTTGAACACAGATTTGAATTTCACTTCTTACCTCCAAGCAGATGCAATTATTTGATTTTTCCCCTTTTTTATTAATAGTGGGAGTTTATTTCCCTGATTCCTCATTTTTTGGTCTCTGACTTGGCAAGGAACACACTAATACTGTGTGAAGTTCAACCAGAAATCAGAAATAATTCTATATATATCTAGCAAGAATCTTACTACAGAAATGCTTAATTACAAATATACCAGGAGAAATAGAATCAAAACTGATGAAGAGATTATTCAAGTAATAATGCCTGAAACATAAAACGACAAAGTAATTCCATCTTATCAATGTTTTTGCAATTACGATACCGATCAAAAATCCACTGTTGGAATTAGCTGTCTGGAATTTCTGGTTGATTGTTTAGTGAGCAGTTGAGGAGTTTTAGATAGTTTCCTCTCTTTAAAGAATTCCCTGGAAAAGTTTCATGAGGGGGTTTTACTGGAATGTAACTTCTATTTCACAGTTTTGCAGAAAGGAGGATGTAATTTACAAAAGGATCATGGCTGGCTTTTACTGACGAGAGATTGTTTTCTTTGTAGCCCAGAGTGAGGGACATTGATTATTGTTAGTAGATGTCAATTTACAGTGCTTGTTTCTTGATTGTCTGCTATTTCAAAATTGTATGGTTTAAATGGACAGTTAGGTTCCAGACTGTGAAAACCATAGATCATAGAACATAGAAAAATACAGCACGGTACAGGCCCTTCGGCCCTCGATGTTGCGCTGACCCAAGCCCACCTAACCTACACTAGCCCACTTTCCTCCATATGCCTATCCAATGCCCGTTTAAATGCCCATAAAGTGGGAGAGTCCACCACTGTTACTGGCAGGGCATTCCATGAACTCACAACCCGCTGAGTAAAGAATCTACCCCTAACATCTGTCCTATACCTACCACCCCTTAATTTAAAGCTGTGTCCCCTAGTAACAGCTGACTCCATTAGCGGAAAAAGGTTCTCACTGTCAACCCTATCTAAACCCCTAATCATCTTGTACACCTCTATCAAATCTCCCCTAAACCTTCTTTTCTCCAATGAGAACAGCCCCAAGTGCCTCAGCCTTTCCTCATACGATCTTCCTACCATGCCAGGCAACATCCTGGTAAACCTCCTCTGCACTCGTTCCAATGCCTCCACATCCTTCCTATAGTATGGCGACCAAAACTGCACACAATATTCCAGATCCAGCCGCACCAGAGTCTTATACAACTGCAACATGACCTCAGAACTCCGGAACTCAATTCCTCTACCAATAAAGCCCAGTACACCATATGCCTTCTTCACAGCACTATTTATCTGGGTGGCAACTTTCAGAGATCTGTGTACATGGACACCAAGATCCCTCTGCTCATCCACACTACCAAGTAGCCTACCATTAGCCCAGTAATCCATCTTCTTGTTACTCCTCCCAAAGTGAATGACTTCACACTTAGCTACATTGAATTCCATTTGCCACCTTTCTGCCCAGCTCTGCAACTTATCTATATCCTGCTGTAACCTGCCACATCCTTCTTCGCTGTCCACAACTCCACCGACTTTCGTGTCATCCGTAAACTTGCTCACCCAGGTTTCAAGCCCCTCCTCTAGGTCATTTATAAAAATGACAAACAGCAATGGTCCCAAAACAGATCCTTGTGGTACACCGCTAGTAACTGCACTCCAAGATGAACCTATACCATCAACTACTACCCTCTGTCTCCTTCCAGCCAATCAATTCCTAATCCAAACCTCTAATACACCCTCAATGCCATACTTCCGTAGTTTTTGCATTAGCCTACCATGGGGTACCTTATCGAACGACTTGCTAAAATCCATATACACCACATCTACTGCTTTGCCCTCATCCACTTCCTTGGTCACCTTCTCAAAGAACTCAATAAGGTTTGTGAGGCACGACCTGCCCTTCACAAAACCATGCTGACTATCCTTGATCACATTATTCCTATCCAGATGTTCATAAATCCTATCCCTTACAATTCTCTCTAAAACTTTGCCCACAACAGAAGTGAGACTCACTGGCCTATAGTTACTCGGGCTATCCCTACTCCCCTTCTTGAACAAGGGGACCACATTCGCTATCCTCCAGTCTTCTGGCACTATTCCCGTTGACAATGACGACATAAAAATCAAGGCCAATGGCATCGCTATCTCCTCCCTAGCTTCCCAGAGGATCCTAGGATAAATGCCATCCGGCCCAGGGGACTTATCTATTTTCATCCTTTCCAGTATTCCCCAGACCTCTTCCCTACATACCTCAAGGCCATCCATTCTAATCACTTGTGACTCAATATTCACACCAGCAACAGTGTCCTGTTCCTGAGTGAATACTGATGAAAAGTATTGATTTAGTGTCTCTCCAATCTCCTCCGCCTCCACGCACAACTTCCCACTACTATCCTTGACTGGACCGATACCTACCCTAGTCATACTAACATACCAATGAATGGAGATAGAATATTCTTCTTTACCCTGTCAAATTGTTCATAATTTTGAATATCTCAACAATCTTAACCTTCTCTGCTCCAAGGAGAATAAGCACAATGTCTCTAATCTTTCCTGCTATCTAAAACCATCTATCCTGATGTCATTCTAGTAAATTTCTTTTATACATTTTGTTGGGCTTTAACATCCTTCCCTAACTAAAGTACATAGAACTGAACACAATACTCCAAATATGATTCATAGAGAAAAAGCATCAAGTCCTTGCTTTAATACTCTGTGCCTTTATTTATATATTCAAAGATCCTATAAGTCTTCTTAATAACTACTTGAACTTGGCCACCTTCAGAAAATTATGCACTTGAACAATTAGGTTCCACTGCTTCTGTACTCCCCTCACAGCACCAGGGACCTGGGTTCGATTCCTGCCTCGCATGACTGTCTGTGTGGAGTTTGCGCATTCTCCCTGTGTCTGCATGGGTTTCTTCCGGGTGCTCCGGTTTCCTCCCACAATCCAAAGATATTCAGATCAGGTGAATTGGTCATGCTAAATTGCCAGTAATGTTGGTGCATTAGTCAGGGGTAATTATAGGGTGGGCAAATGCATTTGGGTGGGTTACTCTTCGGAGGGTTAGTGTGGACTTGTTGGGCCAAAAGGCCTGTTTCCATACTGTAGGGAATAGAATTAATCAGGTCTTCTGCAAAAGTGACTACACTTCAAAGGTATTTTATTCACTGTAAAGCACTAGGGGCATTAGAACATAGACATAGAAAATAGAACATTACAGCGCAATACAGGCACTTTGGCCCTCGATATTGCGCCGACCTGTGAAACCAATCTGAAGGCCATCTAACCCACTATTCCATTTTCGTCTATCCAATGACCATTTAAATGCCCTTAAAGTTGGCGCTTCTACTACTACTGTTGCAGGTAGTGCATTCCACGCCCCTCCTACTCTCTGAGTAAAAAAACTACCTCTGACATCTGCCCTATATCTATCACCCCTCAATTTAAAGCTATGTCTCCTTGTGCTAGCCATCACCATCTGAGGAAAAAAGCTCTCATTGTACCTAACCTCTGATTATCTTATATGTCTTAATTAAGTCACCTCTCAACCTTCTTCACTCTAACAAAAACAGCTTCCAGTCCCTCAGCCTTTCCTCAAAAGACCTTCCTTCCATATTAGGCAACATTCTAGTAAATCAACTCTGAACCCTTTCCAAAGCTTCCACGTCCTTCCTATAATGCGTTGACCAGAACTGTAAACAATACTCCAAATGTGGCCACACCAGAGTTTGTACAGCTGCAGCATGATCTCATGGTTCCGAAACTTAATCCCTCTCCCAATAAAAGCTAACACACAATATGTCTTATTAACCACCCTATCAACTTGGGTAGCAACTTTCAAGAATCTATGTATCTGGACACCGAAATCTCTGCTCATCTACACTTTCAAGAATCTTACCATTAACCCAGTACTCTGCATTCCTGTTACTCCTTCCAAAGTGAATTAGCTCACACTTTTTCACATTAAACTATTTGCCACCTGTCAGCCCAACTGTGCAGCTTATCTATGTCTCTCTGAAACCTACAATCCACAACTCTACCAACCTTAGTGTCATCCACAAATTTACTAACCCATCCTTCTATACCCTCATCCAGGTCATTTATAAAAATGGCAAACAGCAGTGGCCCCAAAACAGATCCTTGCAGTACACCACTAGTAACTGAACTCCAGAATGACCATCAACCCATCATCCACCACCATCTGTCTTCTTTCAGCTCACCAATTTCTGATGCAAACTGCTAACTTACCCTCAATCCCATGCTTCTGTGTTTTGTGCATTAGCCTACCGTGGGGAACCTTATCAAATGCTTTACTGAAATCCATAAACACCACATCAACGGCTTTACCTTCATCCACCTGTTTGGTCACCCTCTCAAAGAACTCAATAAAATTTGTGAGGTGCAACCTACCCTTTGCAAAACCATGTCGACTATCCCTAATCAACTTATTTCTTTCTAGATGATTATAAATCATATCTCTTATAGCCTTTTCCAACACTTTACCCACAGCCAAAGTAAGGCTGACTGATTATCAGAGTTGTCTGTACTCCTCTTCTTGAACAAGGGGTCATCATTTGCTATCCTCCAGTCTTCTGGCACTATTCCTATAGACAATGAGAGCATAACAATCAAAGCCATAAGCTCGGCAATCTCCTCCCATCCAACCCAGGGAACTTACCTATTTTCACACTTTCCAGAATTGCTAACACCACTTTCTTGTGAACCTCAATCCCATCTAGTCTAGCAGTCTGTATCTCAGCATTCTCCTTGACAACATTTTCCAGTTTCAATACTGAAGAAAAATATTCATTTTGTGCTTCCCCATCTCCTCTGACTCTACTCACAACTTCCCACTACTATCTTTGTTTGGCCCTAATCTTACCTTGCCATTCTTTAATTCCTGATATATCTATAGAAAGCTTTAGGGTTTTCATTGATCCTATCTGCCAATGACTTCTCATGTTCCCTCCAGGCTCTTCTTAGCTCTCTCTTTCGGTCTTTCCTGGCTAACTTGTAACTCTCAAGCACCCTAACTGATCCTTCACATCTCATCCTGACATAAGGCTTCTTCTTCTTTTTGACAAGAGGTTCAACTTCCTTAGTAAACCATGGCTCATATCATAAAATTCTGATATCATAAAATGTGTGAGATAAATCACAACTTTCTTTATTTCTAACTTTCTCTTAAATGTAGTTCATACTATGTCCTTAATTTTTATACGTGAATCTTGTTGAGGGATTGGGGTCAAAATGAGAAATCCCCACTGCCTTTTCTCAGGAAGTCCTGCCAATTTTTATGTAAGTTTTCAAAATCATGAGTGGATATGGAGAAATCAGTTGTAAATGGATCGAGAACGGAGGGCACAATTTTAAATCTTTTGCAAAAGAGGAAAATGCAAAATGAGAAAATCTTTTTCACACAATGTGGTGGAGACAGATTCATTTGAGGCATTCAAAAGGTTATTGGATGATTATTTAAATAAAATATAAACTCGCAGGGTTATTGGGAAAAGGAGGAGATTGGCACCAAGTTAAAATGTTCAAGCAGCTGATGCAGGCATTGTGGGTTCAATGACCTCCTTGTCCATTGTAACAGTTTGGAGATTCTGGAAAGTACAAGTTAATCAGGTTGTGGTGAGTCCATTGGTGAGCCTGGAATCAAGATCCTGGAGCTGAAATCTTTCCTGCTTCGAGCTGCCAAGCAATGAGAGGCCACATCTCTTATGCTTAGCTGTGCCACAGTGGAGGCCATGGCTGCAGCAGGCAAAGTGGTGCCCCAGGGTTGTGGAGTGATCCAAGAATTAACAAACAAAAATGCTCCTGTTGAAGAGCTGGCAACAGCAGAATTGTTTCTATGGATTTGTCCTTTATGAATTCCATTTATATTTTGATCTTTCATAGGACTGTGACATGCATGAATGTGAATGTTGGTATTTTCAGTGTGAACTCACAGCAGCAAAACAAGACATTGATCTAACAGCACGGTTGCCAGTCAGCAATTTAAAACAGGTAAAATTTGAATTAGTTTCTTATGTAAAACACCAGAATCTTTCTTCGATGTAAATACCTAATTTCTGTTTCCTCATTTCATTTTTATCACAGAATTTAGCATCCAGTACTGAATACGCTGGCTACCCTGAGACACATATCTGGTATTGGGGTTGTGGAAGACGCTATGAGAAAGCTATCCAGTACTGAATATATTGCGCAGTGTAATACAAGTTGAGTGTACTAGACATTATTATACAGGAATCCAGCATAGACTCATAGAGATGTACAGCATGGAAACAGACCCTTCAGTACAACCCGTCCATGCTGACCAGATATCCCAACCCAATCTAGTCCCACCTGCCATGCCTGGCCCATATCCCTCCAAACCTTTCCTACTCCTACACAATTGTCCAGCACTCCATGTGGAGGACCCTATTGAACATGTTGACAGCGAAGGATTCAGCAATGGTAATGCCATTGAATGATGTTGCCTCCCTGGTGCCAGGGTCCATAACGTCTCCGATCGGGTGTATAAGGTTCTAAAAGGGGAGGGCGAACAGCCAGAAATCGTGTTACATATTGGCACCAATGATATAGCCAGGAAAAGGATTGAGGATATAAAAAGTGATTTCAGGGAGTTAGGATGGAAGCTGCAAAGCAGGATGAACAGAGTAGTGTTCTCTAGTTATTACCGGTGCCACGAGATAATGAGGCGAGGAACAGGGAGCGGGCACAGCTTAACACGTGGCTGCGCAGCTGGTGTAGGAGGGAGGGCTTCAGATATGTAGATAATTGGGATGCCTTCTGGAGAAGGTGGGACCTGTACAAGAAGGACGGGTTGCATCTTAACTGGAAGGGGACCAATGTCCTGGGTGGAAGGTTTGCTTGAGTAGTTCAAGAGGGTTTAAACTAGTATGGCGGGGGGTGGGAACCTGAGCTGTATACCGGAGGTGAGAGTTGATACTACAGGCCCCCCAATAGCAGCAGGGAGATTGAAGAAAGCATAGGTCGGCAGACTTTGGACAAGTGTGGACATAGTAGGGTTGTTGTAAATCGTGACTTTAACTTTCCCAATATTGATTGGAACCTCCTTCAAGCAGTAGATTTGAATGGAGCTGTTTTTGTAAGGTGTGTTCAGAAGGGTTTCCTAACTCAGCACGTTGACAGGCCGATGAGGGGAGAGGCCATTCTAGACTTGGTGCTCGGAAATGAGCCAGGGCAGGTATCAGATCTTGTGGTGGGAGAGCATTTGGTGATAGTGACCACAACTGCCTCACATTCTACATAGCTATGGAGAAGGAGAGGATGAGGCAAAATGGGGGGATATTTAATTGGGAAGAGGAAACTATGATGTGATTAGACATGAGTTAGGAAGCATGGACTGGGAGCAATTGTTCCATGGTAAAGGCACTATAGACATGTGGAGACTGTTTAAGGAACAGTTGTTGTGAGCGATGAATAAATATGTCCCTCTGAGACAGGCAAGAAGGGGTAAGATGATGGGACCTTGGATGACGAGAGCGGTGGAGCTTCTCGTCAAAAGGAAGAAGGTAGCTTACGTAAGGCAGAGGAAGCTCGGGTCAAGCTCAGCTCTAGAGGATTACAGGCAGGCGAGGAAGGAGTTCAAAAATGGTCTGAGGAGAGTCAGGATGGGGCACAAGAAAGGCTTGGCAGAGCAGATTAGGGAGAACACAAAGGCATTTTACACTTATGTGAGGAATAAGAGAATGGTCAAAGAAAGAGTAGGGCTGATCAAGGATAGCATAGGGAATTTATGTGTGGAGTCTAAGGAGGTAGGGGAAGCCCTAAATGAGTTTTTTGCTTCTGTCTTTATGAAAGAAATGAACTTTGTAGTGAATGAAACCTTTGAAGAGCAGGTGTGCAGGCTGGAATGGATAGAGATAGAGGAAGCTGATGTGCTGAAAATTTTGTCAAACATTAAGATTGACAAGTCGCCAGGCCCAGACCAGATTTGTCCTCGGCTGCTTTGGGAAACGAGAAATGCAATTGCTTCGCCACTTGCGAAGATCTTTGAATCCTCTCTCTCCACTGGAGTCATACCTGAGACTAGAGAGAGACAAATGTAATTCCTCTCTTCAAAAAAGGAAATGGGGAAATCCCCAGCTATTACAGACCAGTAAGTCTCACGTCTGTCGTCTGCAAGGTGTTAGAAAGGATTCTGAGGGATAGGATTTATGACCATCTGGAAGAGCATGGCTTGATTAAATGCAGTCAACAAGGCTTTGTGAGGGGCAGGTCATGCCTCACAAACCTTATCGAGTTCTTTGAGGATGTGACTGGAAAAATTGATGAGGGACGAGCTGTGGATGTGGTGTATATGGACTTCAGCAAAGCATTTGATAAGGTTCCCCATGGTAGTCTCATTCAGAAGGTCAGGAGGAATGGGTTACAGGGGAACTTAGCTGCCTGGATACAGAATTGGCTGGCCAACAGAAGACAGTGAGTAGTAGTAGAAGGAAAATATTCTGCCTGGAAGTCAGTGGTGAGTGGTGTTCCACAGAGCTCTGTCCTTGGGCCTCTAATGTTTGTAATTTTTATTAATGACTTGGATGAGGGGATTGAAGAATGGGTCAGCAAGTTTGCAGACGACACAAAGGTTGGAGGTGTCGTTGACAATACAGAGGGCTGTTGTAGGCTGTAGCGGGACATTAACAGAATGCAGAGATGGGCTGAGAGGTGGCAGATGGAGTTCAACCTGGATAAATGCGAGGTGATGCATTATGGAAGATCGAATTTGAAATCTGAGTACAGAATTAAGGATAGGATTCTTGGCAGTGTGAGGAACAGAGGGATCTTGGTGTGCAGGAACATAGATCCCTTAAAATGACCACCCAAGTGGACAGGGTTGTTAAGAAAGCATATGGTGTTTTGGCTTTCATTAACAGGGGGATTGAGTTTAACAGTCGTGAAATCTTGTTGCAGCTCTATAAAACTTTGGTTAGACCGCACTTGGAAAACTGTGTCCAGTTCTGGTCGCCCTATTATAGGAAAGATGTGGATGCTTTGGAGAGGGTTCAGAGGAGGTTTACCAGGATGCTGCCTGGACTGGAGGGCTTATCTTATGAAGAGAGGTTGACTGAGCTCGGACTTTTTTCATTGGAGAAAAGGAGGAGGAGAGGGGACCTAATTGAGGTATACAAGATAATGAGAGGCATAGATAAAGTTGATAGCCAGAGACTATTTCCCAGAGCAGAAATGGCTAACACGAGGGGTCATAGTTTTAAGCTGGTTGGAGGAAAGTATAGAGGGGATGTCAGAGGCTGATTCTTTACACAGAGAGTTGTGAGAGCATGGACTGCATTGCCAGCAGCAGTTGTGGAAGCAAAGTCATTGGGAACATTTACTAATCTGCTGGACATACATATGGTCACAGAAATTTGAGGGTGCATACATGAGGATCAATGGTCGGCACAACATCGTGGGTTGAAGGGCCTGTTCTGTGCTATACTGTTCTATGTTCTATGATTAGAAAATATCTACCCCGAGGAACACCTATAGAGATAACTTGCAACTGAGATGACTGACCTCCAATAGCTACAGCCAACTTCCTTTGTGCCAGGTATAACTAACCAGCAAGAGTTTTCCCCCACATTTTCATTTACTCCAGTTTTGCAAGTGAGCCTTGGTGTCATAATTAGTCAAATGTGGCCTTGATATGTGATGATGCTGCTTCTTTAACAAAGATATGTGTTTTTTTTTCCAAAAAGGATAGTAAAAGGCAGAGGGTCTGATTTATCTACGAATAGCCACTTTGATTATGGCTAACAGATACTGTCTAAGACAACAATCAAGGAAAAGGGCTCTTAGGTTTTTTTTAAACAATTGCCAATGAAAAGAGAGGGGCTAGTTCTCCCAGTTCAGAGATTTTTCTAGTTTGGTTTAGTCTTAGCGGGGATCCTGAGAAGCTGCTGGGAAAATTGAGATACCATGGTGTAGCCAATGATCCCTGGCTGATCCTCTCTGCAAGCTCTCTCTCCCTGTAAGAACCTGTGTTTGAATTTACCTTTTTGTCAAGGGATGTGTTTACAGGATGTTGCAGGAAATCGGAACGCTCTTTGTTAATTTGTGCAGCATATTGTGTTGGTTGAGTTTTCAAATAGCTATTATTCTAAATTCTGTTTTCTTTTGCTTGTATTTCATTCAGTAGTCCGTAAATAAATTCTGTTTTGTTTAATACTGAGTGGTTTGACCAGCTGCATAACTCCTGGAATATCCACCCTACACCTGCCTAAAACAACTAGAAAAATTAGAGTCTGAATTACCTTCTTGAAATTTTTTGAATGGGTCTGGCATGCTCCATAACAGATATAAAGGGCTGTCACTCACACTTCACCTCCAGAATTCAGCTCTATTGTCCATGTTTGAACCAAGACTATAATGAGGTCAGGAGTGAAGTGGCTCTGGCAGAAGCCAAAATGAACATTAGTAAGCAAGTTATGACTAAGCAAGTGCTGCTTAATAGCAGTGTTGAACCATGGTAGTGATCATGGGTTTGAAAAGTGCTGCCTGAAGGTCACACACCTGACTTGTGCCTTGTACATAGAACACAGAACATTACGGCGCAGTATAGGTCCTTCGGTCCTCGATATTGCACCAACCTGTGAAACCAATCTGAAGGCCATACGCTACTCTATTCCATTCTCGTCCATATGCCTATCCAACAACCATTTAAATGCCCTTAAAGTTGGTGAGTCTACTGCTGTTGCAGGTAGTGTGTTCCATGCCCCTACTATTCTCTGAGTAAAGAAACTACCTCTGACATCTGCCCTATATCTATCACCCCTCAATTTAAAGCTATGTCCCTTCGTACTAGCCATCACCATCTGAGGAAAAAGGCTCTCACTGTCCACCCTATCTAACCCTCTGATTATTTTATATGACCCTATTTCTGACCTCACTACTCTCAACCTCCTGTGTACTCGAACTACAATTTTGGTTCCCGTTCCCCTGCTGAATTAGTTTAAATCCACTGGAAGAACATTAGCAAATTTCCCCCCCAAGGATATTGGTATCCTTCTGGTTCAGGTGAAGTCTACCCTGTTTGTAGAGGTCCCGCCTACTCCAGAAAGAGCCCTAATTATCCAGAAGTCCAAAACCCTCCCTCCTGAACCATCCCTGTAGCCATGTTGTAGGTGGTGGGTAGGCTTTGGGGGGTCAGGAATGAGTTACCCACTGCACGATTCCAAGCCTCTGACCTGTTCTGACCCATAGTATTTATATTGCTAGTTCAGTTTCTGGTAAATAGTAAATTGCAGGTTTCCAGCACTTTACTAGACTGATGGGGCAGTAATTGGCTATTTTGTATTTGTTCTGCTTTTTCTGTGCAGGACACACCTGGGAAATTTATCATATTGTCAAGTAGATGCCAGTGTTATACTACTGGAACTGCTTGGCTAGGGGAGCACAAGTCCTTGAGCACAAATCTTCATACTATTTCTAGAATGTTGTCGGGGCTTGTAGTCTTTGTAGTATCCAGTGCTTCCAGCCATTTCCTGATGTCATGTGGAGTGAATCCAGTTGCCTGAAGGCTGTGATGTTGGGACTCTCTGGAAGGGGCTCAGATGAATGATACTTTTGGCATTTTTCTGAAGTTGTGGGAAATGCTCAAGTTTTAACATTCGGTGTGTTGGGCTATCCCCATCGCTGAAGATGGGGATATTTGCGGACCCTCCTCCTCCACTGAATTATGAATTTCTCCACTACCATTCACAGTGGGATGTGACTGTAGTCTTAGACCTATCCCTGTGGAATCACATAGTTCTGTCTGATAGAATCATAGAGTCATAGGGATGTGCAGCATGGAAACAGACCCTTCGGTCCAACCCGTCCATGCCGACCAGATATCCCAACCAATCTATTCCCACTTGCCATATCCCTCCAAACCCTTCCTATTCATATACCCATCCAAATGCCTCTTAAATGTTGAAATTGTACCAGCCTCCACCACATCCTCTGGCAGCTCATTCCATACATGTACCACCCTCTGCATGAAAAAGTTGCCCCTTAGGTCTCTTTTATATCTTTCCCCTCTCACGCCAAACAATGCCCTCTAGTTCTGGATTCCCCTATCCCAGGGAAAAGACTTTGTCTATTTATCTTATCCATGCCCCTCATAATTTTGTAAATATCTGTAAGGTCACCCCTCAGCCACCAACGCTCCAGGGAAAACAGCCCCAGTCTGTTCAGCCTCTACCTGTAGATCAGATGCTCCAACCCTGGCAACATCTTCGTAAATCTTTTCTAAACCATTTCCAGTTTCACAACATCTTTCCAATAGGAAGGAGACCAGAATTATATGCAATATTCCAACAGTGGCCTAACCAATGTCCTGTACAGCCGCAACATGACCTCCCAACACCTGTACTCAATACTCTGACCAATAAAGGAAAACATACTAAACGCCTTCTTCACTATCCTATCTACCTGCAACTCCACTTTCAAGGAGCTATGAACCTGCACTCCAAGGTCTCTTTGTTCAGCAACAGTCCACAGGACCTTACCATTAAGTGTATAAATCCTGCTAAGATTTGCTTTTCCAAAATGCAGCACCTCACATTTATCTGAATTAAACTCCATCTGCCACTTCTCAGCCCATTGGCCCATCTGGTCCAGATCCTGTTGTAATCTGAGGAAACCCACTTCGCTGTCCACTACACCTCCAATTTTGGTGTCATCTGCAAACTTACTAACTGTACCTCTTATGCTCACATCCAAATCATTTATGTAAGTGACAAAAAGTAGACAGCCCAGCAGCGATCCTTGTGGCACTCCACTGGTCACAGGCCTCCAGTCTGCAAAACAACCCTGCACCACCACCCTCTGTCTTCTACCTTTGAGCCAGTTCTGTATCCAAATGGCTAGTTCTCCCTGTATTCCATGAGATTTAAGCTTGCTAATCAGTCTCCCATGGGGAACCTTGTCGAACGCCTTACTGAAGTCCGTATAGATCACATCTACTGCTCTGCCCTCATCAATCTTCTATGTTACTTCTTCAAAAAACTCAATCAAGTTTGTGAGACATGATTTCCTACGCACAAAGCCATGTTGACTATCCCAAATCAGTCCTTGCCTTTCCAAATACATGTTCATCCTGTCCCTCAGGATTCCCTCCAAGAACTTGCCCACCTCTGAGGTCAGGCTCACCGGTCTATAGTTCCCTGGCTTGTCTTTACCGCCCTTCTTAAACAGTGGCACTACGTTTGTCAACTTCCAGCCTTCTGGCACCTCACCTGTGACTATCAGTGATACAAATATCTCAGCAAGAGGCCCATCAGTCACTTCTCTAGCTTCCCACAGATTTCTCGGGTACACTTGATCAGGTCCTGAAGATTTATCCACCTTTAACCGTTTCAAGACATCCAGCACTTCCTCCTCTGTAATCTGGACATTTTGCAAGATGTCACCATCTATTTCCTTATTGTCTATATCTTCCATATCCTTTTCCACGGTAAATACTGATACAAAATATTCATTTAGTATCTCCCCCATTTTCTGTGGCTACACACAAAGGCCGCCTTGCTGATCTTTGAGGGGCCCTATTCTCTCCCTAGTTACCCTTTTGTCCTTAATATATTTGTAAAAACCCTTTAGATTCTCCTTAATTCTATTTGCCAAAGCTATCTCATGTCCCCATTTTGCCCTCCTGACTTCCCTCTTAAGTATACTCCTGCTTTCTTTATACTCTTCTAAAGATTCACTCGATCTATCCTGACATATGTTTCCTTCTTTTTCTTAACCAAACCCTCAATTTCTTTAGTCATCCAGCATTCCCTACGTCTACCAGTCTTCCCTTTGACCCTGACAGGATTATATTTTCTCTGGATTCTTGTTATCTCATTTCTGAAGGCTTCCCATTTTCCAGCCGTCTCTTTACCTACGAACGTCTGCCTCCAATCAGCTTTCAAAAGTTCTTGCCTAATACCGTCAAAATTGGCCTTTCTCCAATTTAGAACTTCAACTTTTAGATCTGGTCTATCCTTTTCCATCACTATTTTAAAATGAATAGAATTATGGTCACTGGCCCCAAAGTGCTTCCCCACTGACACCTCAGTCACCTGCCCTGCCTTATTTCCCAAGAGTAGGTCAAGTTTTGCACCTTCTCTAGTAGGTACATCCACATACTGAATCAGAAAATTGTCTTGTACACACTTAACAAATTCCTCTCCATCTAGACCCAGTCAATGGCAGTCCCAGTCAATGTTTGGAAAGCTAAAATCTCCTACTATAACTACCCTATTATTCTTACAGATAGTTGAGATCTCCTTACAAGTTCGTTTCTCAATTTCCCTCTGACTATTGGGGGGTCTGTAATACCATCCCAATAAGGTGATCATCCCTTTCTTAATTCTCAGTTCCACCCTAGTAACTTCCCTGGATGTATTTCCGGGAATATCCTCCCTCAGCACAGCTGTAATGCTATCCCTTATCAAAAATACCACTCCCCCTGCTCTCTTGCCTCCCTTTCTATCCATCCTGTAGCATTTGTATCCTGGAACATTAAGCTGCCAGTCCTGCCCATCCCTGAGCCATATTTCTGTAATTGCTATGATATCCCAGTCCCATGTTCCAACCATGCCCTGAGTTCATCTGCCTTCCCTGTTAGGCCCCTTGCATTGAAATAAATGCAGTTTAATTTATTAGTCCTACCTTGTTCCTGCCTGCCCTGACTGTTTGTTTGACTCACTTCTGTTCTTAGCTGCACCCGTCTCAGATTGATCTCTTTCCTCACTATCTCCCTGGGTCCCATCCCACCCCCCACCTCCTCTCCCCCCCCCCCCCCCCACATTACTAGTTTAAATCCTCCCAAGCAGTTCTAGCAAATTTCCCTGCCAGTATATTAGTCCCTTTCCAATTTAGGTGCAATCCGTCTTTCTTGTACAGGTCACTTCTACCCCAAAACAGCTTCCAGTGGTCCAAAAATGTGAATCCTTCTCCCATACACCAGCTCCTCAGACATGCATTCATCTGCTCTATCCTCCTATTCCTGCCCTCACTAGCTCGAAGCTCTGGGAGTAATCCAGATATTACTACCCTTGAGGACCTCTTTTTAAAATTTCTGCCTCTCTGTAATCTCCCTTCAGAATCTCAACCATTTCCCTTCCTATATCATTGGTTCCAATGTGGTCAATGACCTCCTCCCAGTCCCTCTCCCCCGCGAGAACATTCTGCACCCTCTCTGAGACATCCTTGATCCTGGCACAAGGGAAACAACATACCATTCTGCTTTTTCTCTGCTGGCCTCAGAAATGTCTGTCTTACCTCTGACTACAGAATCCCCTAACACAATTGATCTCTTGGAAGCCGGCATATCCTTCGTACATTAGAGCCAGTCTCAATACCAGAAACCTGGCTGTACGTGCTACGTTCCCCTGAGAATCCATCACCCCCTACATTTTCCAAAACAGCATACCTGTTTAAAATGGGTATATCCACAAAAGACTCCTGCCCTAGGTGCCGACCTCTTTTACCCTTCCTGGAGTTAACCCATCTATGTGACTGTACCTGAGACTTTCCCCCCTTCCTGTAACTGCCATCCATAACACACTGTTGTTGTTGCAAATTCCTCATCGCTTCTATCTGTCTCTCCAACCAATCCATTCACTCTGATAAGATTCGCATCCAACAGCATTTATGGCAGATATAATCCGCAGTAACCCTTAAACTCTCTTTAAACTGCCACATCTGACAAGATGCACATATCACTGCAAAGATCATTTTTGCTCCTTCACAATCTACAGACCCAGAAAATAACACTGTCTTATTCCTCTACAAACACTGCCCCAGGTTAAATAAATAGTAATGGCTTATATTTTAAGTTTAATCAAGAGATTTATCTCCAAAAACACATAATCATGGAAGAATCCACTATACTCACTACTGCAGCCTTTCTCTTGGACAGACTTAAAACAACAATTAACTTATCTGATTCTGTGCTGTGAACTTCGCCCAACAGTTCCTCCAAGATTAGTTGTGAATTTCACTGTTTGTTAATTTTCCCAGGTGCACTCCGATGTCCAGCGATACACAAAATCAAATAGCAAAAACTTGTTAGTTTACTGTATAAACCTTGCAAAACTGGTGTCAATGAGTATCAGTGGGAAAATTCTCTACTAGTTGGAGTTACAACATAGAACATAGAACATTACTGCACAGTACAGGCCCTTCGGCCCTCGATGTTGCGCCGACCTGTGAAACCAATCTGAAGCACATCTAACCTACACTATACCATTCTCATCCATATGCCTATCCAATGATCATTTAAATGCCCTAAAAGTTGGCGAGTCTACTACTGTTACAAGCAGTGCATTCCATGCCCCTGCTACTCTCTGCGTAAAGAATCTACCTCTGACACCTGTCCTATATCTATCATCCCTCAATTTAAAGCTATGTCCTCTCATGCTAGCCATCACCATCCTAGGAAAAAGACTCTCACTTTCCAACCTACCTAACCCCTGATTATCTTATATGTCTCAACCTTCTGTCTAACGAAAACAGCCTCATGTCCATCATACTTTCCTCATAAGACCTTACCTCCATACCAGGAATCCTCCTAGTAAATCAACTCAACCCTTTCCAACGCTTCCACATCCTTCCTATAATGCATTGACCAGAACTGTAAGCAATACTCCAATTGTGGCCACACCAGAGTTTGTACAGCTGCAGTATGATCTCATAGTTCCGAAACTTAATCCCTCTCCCAATAAAAGCTAACACACAATATGCCTTCTTAACCACCCTATCAACCTGGGTGGCAATTTTTAAGGATCAATGTACCTGGACACCGAGACCTCTATGCTCATCTACACTATCAAAGAATCTTATCATTAGCCCAGTACTCTGCATTCCCATTACTTCTTCCAAAGTGAATCAAATCATACTTTTCCAGATTGGTTATGAGGATAAGGCAGGAAAAGGGTACTGATTGTGGATGATCAGCTATGAACATAATGAATGGTGGTGCAGGCTTGAGGGGCCAAATGGCATGTATTGTCAATTGTCTATTAAACTCCATTTGCCACCTCTCAGCCTAGCTCTGCAGCTTATCTATGTCTCTCTGTAACCTATCTATGTCTCTCTCCTTCGTCACTATCCACAACTCCACTGACCTTAGTGTCATCTGCAAATTTACTAACCCATCCTTCTATACTCTCATCCAGGTCATTTCTAAAAATGACAACAACAGTGGACCCAAAACAGATCCTTGTGGCACCCCACTAGTAATTGAACTCCAGGATGGATATTTCCCACCAACCACCACCTTCTGTCTTCTTGCAGCTAGCCAAGTTCTGATCCAAACTATACCTAGCCCAAACAAAGATTGAAGAAAAAAATCTAACCATCCCTGTAATATTCAACATTCATCATTGAATCCTCTCACTATTAATGTTCTGGATGTTATCATTGAGCAGAAACAGAACTGGGTAGTCATATGGCAGCATGATAGCTTAGTGGTTAACACTGCTGCCTCATAGCACCCAGGACCCAGGTTAATTCCTCCCTCTGAGGACTGTCTTTGTGGAGTTTGCACATGGTCGCTGTGTGTGCATGGGTTTCCTTTGGATACTCTGGTTTCCTGCAAAGATGTGTAGTTTAAGTGGATTAGCCATGGGAAATGCAGGGTTGCAGACCTAGAGTAGGGGTGGTCTGAATGTACTGCTATTCAGAGGGTTGTTGTGGACTCGATGGGATGAATAGCCTGCTTCTACATTGGGACTTTATGATTCTATAGAAAGACAGTGGCTTCAAGAGCAGGTTAAAGGCTGGAAATTCTGCAATGAATAACTCAACTCCTGACTCCATAATGCCAATGCACCATCAACAATGCATAGGTCCAATACTCCCCGTTTGCTTGGATGGGTGCAGATCCAACAACACCGACTAAGCTTCATCATCCTGAACATAGAACAATACAACACAGGAACAGGCCCTTTGTCCCACTGTGCCAACCATGATGCCATTTTAAACTAATCCCATCTGCTAGCACATGGTCCATATCGCTCTTTTCCATGCATGTTCATGTGTCTGTCTAAATGCCTCTTAAGCATTGCTATTGTATCTACTTCTACCACCTCCCCAGGCAGCACATTCCAGGTATCTACCCTCTGTCCAAAAGCTTTCACCCTCTGAACTTAAATTTATGGTCGCTAGTATTTAACATTTACACCCTGGGAAAAAGACTTTGACTATTCACCCTATCCATGCCTCTCATAATTTTATATACTTCTATCAGATTGCCCCTCATCCTCCGATGTTCTGGTGAAAATAGTTGAAGCTTGGACAAAGCAGGCTGCTTAATTGGCACCAGTTCCATCACTTTCAATGTTCACTCCCTTCGCCACCAATTTTCAGTCGCAAAAGTTTAAGTTTAAGAAGGCAACTCACTACCAACTTCTCCAGGGCAATTAAGAACTGGCAAGGAATGTCGGCCCAACTAGTGACACCCAAATCCCATGAAGAAATCAAAAAATTAAAAATATTGGGAAGTACCCTTCCTTCTCTGCCTGATCTAAATTTGTAATTGTGTATGCTACTATAATTGTCCCTCAGGATCCTTTCCTCCAAGCAGAACAATCCCAGCATTTCCAAGCTAACTTTATAATGAAAACTGCTAGAATCTAAGTTACCAGTATCTAGAGTTGAACACTGATATAGATATTTGGTGCTGAATGTCAGAATTAAAAATGTAGGCTTTTTTTAATCAAACAGACAGTTTTACAGTTGCTTGGAGGCAGATGATGCTCATTGGTCTTTGTGGAAAAATTTCAGCTTTTTAATACAATAGGATGGTGCCTTCCGGGCAGGCAAAGGATTCAGAAAGGAAAAGTAAAAACTGATGTTTGCACTTAATGATAGATTTACTCTAAAATCCTTATGAATCTCTGAAATCTTGAGATATTAATTGAACATATGGATAAAGGTATATGAATTGCTGAGCGCAATGACACATGTATTCAGTACAGAGTGTGCAGACACTATTTCACAGATATCCAGTGCTGAATGTGTAGAAATTATAATTCAGCTTTCTAGTACTGATTATATGGGCATTTTGGTGAAGGTATCCATTGCTGAGTGCAAGCACCATAGTATAGGTACCTAACACTAAGCAGTTTTGTACATGTATCTAATACTAAGTATGGGGGGCATTTTTGTGAAAGTATTTAATGTTGATTGCCCTGGGTTGTTTGGTACAGATATTCAATATTGGGTGTATGAGTACTAAAATCTAGAACTCCAATACTCAGCATGCATTTCACTGTGGCAATAGGATCCAATGCTGAACAAAGTTCAACAAAAATCAAATACTGAACACTGGTGACACTTTCGTACAGGTATCCACTCTTGAGTGTGGACCACATTATCTAGGTATCATAGCTTTATGCTTGTATTTCTACTTTTTTGCTGTCTCTTTGAATCTGGCATGAATGAATCACATCAATCAATGAGAAGATTGTAATTTAAGTTAAACATAGTTGAAGTTGTTGAATGTTGCTATGTTGAATAGTCAAATTTGTTATTACCTATTATGTTGTAGTGATTCTCACTCTAATTCTCAAATGTATGACTCTTTTATAAATTTATCTTTCCTCCTTCAGCTTGTGAAGGACAGGGCTGATATTGTGATCTCAGGCGTTGTTCTCTTTGATGAGAAGCTATATCAGGAAACATCTGATGCTAAAGACATACATCACAATGTTAAGGTAAAGCACAAAATCCATTTACTTCACAATCTGCATATTGGCATAAAACATATTGGCATGAAATTTTCAGTGTACCTGGCACAAAAACAAAATGATGATATAAAACAAAGAACCGTGGATGCTGAAGATAGAACATAGAACAGTACAGCACAGTACAGGCCCTTTAGCCCACAATGTTGTGCCAAGCATTTATCTTAATTTAAGGTCAACCTAACCTACACACCCCTCAATTTGCTGCTGTCCATGTGCTTGTCCAGCAGTCACCTAAATGTCCCTGACTTTACTACCACTGCTGTCAGTGCATTCCCTGCACCCACCACTCTCTGACATCTCCTCTTTACCTTTCTCCAAGCATCTTAAAATTATGACCCTTCTGCCATTTCTGCCCTGGGGAAAAGTCTCTGGCTATCTGCTCTATCTATGCCTCTCATTACCTTATACACCTTTATCAATTTATATCTCTTCCTTCTTTTCTCCAGTGTGAAAAGCCCTAGCTCAGTTAACCTCTTTTCATAAGATAAGCCCTCCAATCCAGGCAGCATCCTGGTAAATCACCTCTACACCCTCTCTAAAGCATCTACAACCTTCCTATGAGGCGACCAGAACTGGACACAGTATTCCAAAGGCCTAGAACACAGAACAATATAGCGCAGAACAGGCCCTTCGGCCCTCGATGTTGCACCAATCTGTGAACTAATCTAAGTTCATTCCCCTACACTATCCCATCACATCCATGTGCTTATCCAAGGATTGTTTAAATCTCCCTAATATCGCTGAGTTAACTGCATGGGCAGGCAAGGCATTCCATGCCCTTACCACTCTCTGAGTAAAGAACCTGCCTCTGACATCTGTCTTAAATCTATCACTCCTCAACTTTTAGTTATGCCTCCTCGTACATGCTAATGTCATCATCCAAGGGAAAAGATTTTCACTGTCTACCCTATCTAATCCTCTGATCATCTAGTGTGTCTCCATCAAATCCCCTTGTAGCCTTCATCTTTCCAATGAGAAGAGACTCAAACCTCTCAGCCTTTCCTCATAAGACATTCCCTCCAGAACAGGCAACATCCTAGTAAATCTCCTCTGCACCTTTTCCAATGCTTCCACATCCTTCCTGACCAGAACTGTACACAACATTCCAAGTGTGGCCGCACCAGCGTTTTGTATAGTTGCAGCATGATATTGTGCCTCCTCTACGAATGAAACCTAACACACTGTATGCCTTCTTAACAGCACTATCCACCTGGGTGGCAACTTTCAAGGGTCTATGCACATCCAAGATTCCTCTGCATATCCACACTACCAAGAATCTGTCCATTGACCCAGTACTCTGCCTTCCTGTTATTCTTCCCAAAGTGCATCACCTCACATTTAGCTGCATTGAACTCCATTTGCCACCTCTCAGCCCAATTCTGCAGTTTACTCAAGTCCCCCTGCAACCTGCAACATTCTTCCACACTGTCTACTACTCCACCGACTTTAGTGTCATCTGCAAACTTATAAACCCATCCACCTATGCCTGCATCTAAGTCATGTATGAAAATGAAAAATAGCAGTGGTTCCAAAACAGATCCTTGTGGTACACCACTAGTAACTGGACTCCAAACTGAATATTTTCCATCAACCACCACTCGCTGTCTTCTTTCAGTAAGCCAGTTTCTAATCCAAACTGCTAAATCACCCTCAATCCCATTCCTCTGCATTTTCTCCATGTAGAACCTTATCAAAGGCTTTACTGAAGTCCATGTACACCACGTCAACTGCCCTGCTCTCATCTACATGCTTGGTCACCTTCTCAAAAAACTCAATGAGGTTTATGAGACACGACCTACCATTGACAAAACCATTGTCTAACCAGGGTTTTGTAGAGCTGCAGCCAAACCTTGTGGCTCTTAAACTCAATCCCCCTGTTAATGAAAGCCAAAACGCCTTAACAACCCTATCATTGTGGGTGGCAACTTTGAGGGATCTATGTATGTAGACCCCAAGATCCCGCTGTTCCTCCACACTGACAAGAATCCTGTCTTTAACCCTGTATCCAGCATTCAAATTTTTCTTCCAAAATAAATCACTTTACATTTATCCAGGTTCAACTCCATGTACCACTTCTCAGCCCAGCTCTTCATCCTGTCAATGTCATTTGTAGCCTGCAACAGCCCTCAACACTATCTACAATACCACTGACCTTTGTATAATCAGCAAACTTACTAACCCAACCTTCCACTTCTTCATCCAAATCATATATAAAAACTACAGAGAGCAGAGGCGCAAGAACAGATCCCTGCGGGATACAATTGGTCAGCGACCTCCAGGTGGAATACTTTCCATTCACCCCAACTCGTTGTCTTCTTTCGGATAGCCAGTTCCATGTCCAAATGCCCAAATTTCCCTATGTCCCATTCCTCCTAATGTTCTGAAAGAGCCTACCATAGGGAACCTTATCAAATGCCTTACTGAAATCCATATACACCACATCCACTGCTCAGCCTTCGTCAACTTGTTTTGTTACGTCCTCAAAAAGCTTAATTGGGTTTGTGATGCATGACCTACTCCTCACAAAGCCGTGCTGACTATCTTTAATCAAACTATGTTTTTTCAAATAGTTATAAATCCTATCTCTCAGAATCCTTTCCAGTATCCTGCCGACCACAGACATAACACTGAATGGTCTGTAATTCCCAGAGATTTCCCTATTCCCTTTCTTGAACAGAGGAACAACATTCACCTCCCTCCAATCATCCGGTACTACTCCCGTGGAGTGTGACGATGCAAGTATCAGAGGCGCAGCAATCTCATTCCTCGCTTCCCATAGTAATCTTGGATATATCTGGTCTTGTCCTGGGGACTTATCTATCTTGGTGCTTCCCAGAATTTCCAGCTCAGAGATCTGAAACAAAAACAGAAATTGCTGGAGCAACTCAGTAGGTCTGGCAGCTTGTGTGGAGAGAAAACAGAATTTAGTGTTTTGAATCCAGTGATCCTTCTTCAGAATTGATAGTGGCTGGGGAAAAAGGTAGCTATGTTAATGAGGTGGGAGTGGGAAGTGGACATGGAGAGAAGAGAGACATGAGCAGATAGGTGGAGATGAAGTCCAGACAGAGAGAGAAGAAAAGTTAAGCAGACAAAAGGATTGTTGATGTTTAGCCATGGGGAAAAAAAGCTGTATTGATGATAATGGGGACTATGAGTGAGTGGGTAAAAAGACATGAAAGGAGGGTGTTCATGCTCTAAGATTATTGAACTCAATGTTGAATCCTGAAGGCTATAAGTATCCCAAGCGGAAAATGAAATGTTCTTCCAGCTTGTATTCAGCCTCACTGGAACACTGCAGCAGGCCACTGATGCTGACAAAGTGCTTATGCTTTCCCAACTCCTCTTTAACGTATGTGTGAGGATTAAGAGGGACTGACTTGTGCTCTGCTTGCCCAAGGACATTCATGCCATATAGCATCATAGCTTAGAATGAACACCCCTCTCTAACCCAGAAGCCCCACTCCCATTCTCCACTTCCCAACTTCTCATCTCTCTTGTATCCAAAGACCTAGATACATGCAATAAATCCCTTCTTGACTTTTGGCGTATCCATAAAATACATGGGTGGCACAATGATTCACTGGTTAGCAAAGAATCCTGATAGAAGTCTATAAGATTATTAGAGGAATGGACAGGGTGAACAGAAATCAGCTGTTCCCTTAGTCGCAAGGGGCATAATTTTAAAGTGAAAGGAGTTTTAGGGGAGATTTAAGGAAAAGCCTTTTCACTCAGAGTGGTAGCCATTTGAAATGCACAACATGGGAGGGTAGTTGAGACGGGAAATCTCACAACCTTTAAAAAGTACTTGGGTAAGCACTTGAAGTGTCATGCATTCAAGGCAATGGGTTTGGCAAAGTGGGACTAGTGTAGCTAGTAGTATGTTTTTGGTGGTACAGACTGAATTGGCTGAAGCACTGTTTCTGTAGACAATGATTCCAGAGGGTGAGTTAAAGGTCACTGATTTGAGGTCTTGCTTAGTTGGAATGAAGAATGAGGCAAAAGGGTTTGGAACATTGACTGCAAAGTCATTAGCATCGGGAATTCCATAGACTTGGGCACTGATGATCTTTGACTCTCTTCCCTGAAAAATAGTCCCTTTAGAATACATGTTTTTCTGATTACAACTGAATAACTTGTAACTGATATTCATTATTTACTATTTAGATGCAGATGACCATTGTCAATACTCCAGTCTTTAACGCTATTCCTGTGGTGGCTGGGAGCACAGTAGGTGGAATCCTGCTTCTACTTTTGATTATTTTAATTCTGTACAAGGTGGGTGTCAAAAACTGAATTTGAGTAATAAAACTAACTGATGAAATCACAAGTTGCCAGGAAATACAAAGAGGAGGGACAAGTTCTGTCACACACCAGATTTTTCTTATCACTAGAAAGCATGAGAATTAGGGGGTAGAATGGATATTGACCATAACAATTAATATTTAACTTTAGTGTGAGTTATTGTTTGGAATTGTATTTCGAAACTAAGCAAATGCAGATGCACCAATTGAGAACAGAAAATGCATTAAACGTTCATGGTGACAGTTATTAAAAGCATTTGTATACTGACCTTACAGGTACTGTTAATGACCAAAATACCATTTTTAGATTTACTATAACACATACTGCATATGCAGTCCACCATATTAAACATGAATCCCATTTGGTCCACCTCACTAAATGTGAATCTTACACAGCCCACCATGCTAGATATGAATCCTAAATGGTCCACCTCACAATAGAACATAGAACATAGAAAAATACAGCACAGAACAGGCCCTTTGGCCAATGATGTTGTGCTGAGATTTAATCCTAATGTAAATTATAGTAACTTAACCTACGCACCCCTCAACTCACTGCTATCCGTGTGCATGTCCAGCAGTCGCTTAAATGTCCCCAATGACTCTGCTTCCACCACCACAGCTGGCAATGCATTCCATGCATTCACAACTCTCTGCGAAAAACAATGCAATTGTAAAACATAGTACACCTCAGTTAGATGTGAACTCTATGCAGTTGACCTCCCTATATGATAATCATACGCACTACCTAAATGGAAATCCTGAATACATCTGTCTCATTAAATAAGAATGTACAAGGAGAAATAAATTGTGTTAAACATTTGAGTTGAGTTAATTATTGACTAAAATATGGAAACCATAACGGGTCAACTGACCAGCTGACTACAGGAAAATGCAAAGAAAGATCAGTCCACCAAAATGTCTTTCTGTCAACTGCAAAGCAAAAGATTGAGTGGTCATAACAAATATTGTCCCTGCACTGAGTAATTAACTTAAAAAGCTGAGGAGCATGTTAAAAAACAGTATTTCAAGGCAATGATCATTCTGAATGTCATGCATAAAGCAGTGGGAAGATTTTGGTATGTTAATGCATATCAGAGACATAGTGCAAGAAGGACAGCCTCTTAATTTTTGGATATTAGAATTGGATATGTAGCAGGATGAATCAGTACAAAGTGGACATGTTGCTATGGACAGAGCTGGGAGCAAGAAGATGGTTTAAAGTAATTAGGCAGAGGAGTGGGCACCAAAATATAGTGCCACAAAGTAGAATTAAAGAACATAGAACTGTAATGGACTTTGAGGGATTAGAAATAATATGGGATTATAGAAAATGCAAAGCTGTTTAATTTAGAAATAGAAGCAGAAGATGCCAGAAATGCTCACCAAATTAGACAATACCTGTGAAAAGTGAAACAAAGACAGTGTTTCAGGTCAGTGGCAAGTTGTTAGATGTTGCTGTTTCCAATATATATTTCTAACATACTGTTTTTAATTTATATTTCCAGCATCTGTAGTATTCAGCTTTTGTATATGATCTGATCTAATTTTCATGTGTACTGTTGCATAAGGTCTGGCTAATCTTAAAATCACAAAGTGCTGGAGAAACTCAAATTTGGCAGCATCTTTGAAAAGAAAAATATAAAGAACATTTAATGTCAAATTTGCCTCTTCATCAGAAACGAATATTCAGAACTCCAGCATCTGCAATATTTTGCTTTTATTGTTTGATCAAAAATGTTGTTGAGTTGTAATCTGAAATACCCATATGGGAATTTGCAGTGAAACCACCAAAGACTGTATTGAGAAAGTTATGCTTAATATTACTGGCTATTTCAAGGTATCCATAAAAGCTTAAGATGTGGGCAAAAGTAAGCCATTCAACCCATCAAATCTTCTCCACCATTCTTTGAAATCATGGTTGATCTGATAATCCTCTAGTTCACTTGCCTGCCTTTTCCCCTTAACCTTGATTTCCCTACTGATTAAAAATCTGTACATCTCAACCTTCAATATTCTGAATGACACAGCTATGATAGCTCTCTGCAGTGAAGAATTCCACAGATTCACTACTGTCCCAGAGAAGAAATTCTTCCTCATCTCTGTCTTAAGTGGAGACCTGTTGCTCTGTGGTGATACTCTCTGGTCCTGGACTCTCAGTGGAAAACAACCCCTCCTCATTCATCTTATCAGATTCTTTAAGAGTCTTATATGTTTCAAAAAGCTCTATATTTTAAAGTGTCATTTTCTAAACTCCACTGAATACATTGGCCCAACCTACTCAATGTTTCCTCATAAGAAAATCTTTCCATATCATGATCAAGCTAGTGACTGCTTCCAATCTCAGTATATCTTTCTTTAAATAAAGGAAAAAATTGGTTCACAGTCGACATTTTGATCATAAGCTCTTCATCAGAAATCGTTCCTGATGAACAACTTATGTTCAAAACGTCAACTCTCATGAGTGAGCACAGTGCATAATGAAAACTGAGGGTGAACAGCCAGAGGTCATAGTCCATATTGGAACTAATGACTATAGCAGGTAGTGTGATCATATCCTGCAAAAGGAATTTAGAGAGTTAGACAAAAAGTTAAAATGCAGGATATTGAGACTTGTAATCTCAGGACTACTTTTCCTGCTATGTGCTCGTGAGGCCAGAAATAGAAAGGTAGTACAGCTGAATATTTGACAAAGCAGCTGGTGTGGGAGGGAGAGATTCAGATATCTGATTAATGGGATCTCTTTCAGGTCAGGTGGGACTTATACAAAAAGTACAGGCTGCACCTGGCTGCTCGAGTGCCAGTACCTTCCCTCCATACTAGGCAACATCCCAGTAAATCTCCTCTGAATCATTTCCAAAGTTTCCACATCCTTCCTATAATGCGGGCTGACCAGAATTGCACGCAGTACTCCAAGTGCAGCCGCACCGGTTTTGTGCAGCTGCAGCATATACCTTCTTAACAACCCTATCAACTGGGTGGGAACTTTCAGGGATCTATGAACATGGGCACCGCGATCTCTCTGCTCATCTACACTACCAAGAATCTTACCATTAGCCCAGTACTGTTTATTTCTGTTGCTCCTTCCAAAGTGAATCACCTCGCACTTAGAACACAGAACATTACAGTGCAGTACAGGCCCTTCGGCCCTCGATGTTGTGCTGCCCTGTCAGACTAATCTGAAGCCCATCCCACCTACACTATTCCATGTACGTCCATTTGCCGATCCAATGATGACTTAAATGCTCTTAAACTTGGCGAATCTACGACCGAAGCAGGCAAAGCATTCCATACCCTTACTACTCTCTGTGTAAAGAAACTACCTCTGACATCTGTCTTATACCTATCTCCCCTTACTTTAAAGTTGTGTCCCCATGTGTTTGCCTTCCCCATACTTGAAAAAAAGGCTCTCCCTGTCCACCCTATCTAACCCTCTGATTATCTTGTATGTCTCTGTTAAGTCATCTCTCAACTGTCTTCTCTGTAACGAGAACAGCCTCAAGGCCCTCAGCCTTTTCTCGTAAGACATTCCTTCCATACCAGGCAACACCCTAGTAAATCTCCTCTGCACCCTTTCCAAAGCTTCCACATCCTTCTTATAATGCGGTGACCAGAACTGTACACAATATTCCAAGTGTGGCCGTACCAGAGCTTTGTACAGCTGCAGCATAACCTCCTGGTTCTCGAACTCAATCCCTCAATAAAGGCCAAAACACTGTATGCCTTCTTAACAATCCTGTCAATCTGCATTAAACTCCATTTGCCACATCTCAGCCCAGCTCTGCAGCTTATCTATGACTCTCTGTTACCCACAATATCCTTCAGCACAATCCACAACTCCATTGACCTAAGTGTCATCCACAAATTTAATAACCCATCCTTCTCTGCCCTCATCCAGCTCACTTATAAAAATGACAAACAGCCCCAAAACAGATCCTTGAAGTATACCATTAGTAAGTGAATTCCAAGATGAACAATTACCATCAACCACTACCCTCTGTCTTCTTTCAGCCAGCCAATTTCTGATCCAAACCTTAAATCACCCTCAATCCCATGCCTCCATATTTTGTTCAATAGCCTACCATGGGGAACCTTTTCAAATGCCTTACTGGAATCCATTTACACCACATCAACTGTTTTACCCTCATCCACCTGTTTGGTCACCCTCTCAAAGAACTCAATAAGGTTTGTGAGGCACAACCTACCCTTCACAAAACCATGTTGACTATCCCTAATCAACATATTCCTCTCTAGATGATGAAAAACCATATCTCTTATAACCTTTTCCAACACTTTTACCCACAACCGAAGTAAGGCTCACAGGTCTATAATTGCCAGGGTTGTCTTTAAATCTCTTCTTAAACAGAGGGACAACATTTGCTGTGATCCAGTCTTCTGGCTCATCACTATTCCTGTGAACAGTGATGACATAAAAGTCAAAGCCAAAGGCTCTGCAATCTCTTCCTTGGCTTCCCAGAGAATCCTAGGATAAATCCCATCTGGCCCAGAGGAACTTATCTATTTTCACTCCTTCCAGAATTTCTACCACCTCCTTGTGAACCTTAATCCGGTCTAGTTTACTAGCCTGTACCTCAGTATTTTCCTCGACAACATGTTTTTTTTCCAGTGTGAATACTGATGAAAAATATTCATTTAGTGCTTCCCCTATCTCCTCAGACTCCACACACAACTTCCTACTGCTGTCCTTGATTGGGCCTAATCTTTCTCTAGACATTCTCTTATTCCTGAAATACCGATAGAAAGCTTTAGGGTTTGCCTTCATCGTATCTGACAATGACGTCTCATGTCCCCTCCTAGCTCTACTTCACTCTCTCTTTAGGCTTTTCCTGGCTAACTTATAACTTTCAAGCGCCCTAACTGATCCTTCATGTCTCATCCTAATGTAAGCCGCCTTCTTCCTCTTGACAAGAGATTCAACTTCCTTAGTAAACCACAGCTCCCTTGCTCGACAAATTCTTCCCTGCATGACAGGTACATACATATCAAGGACATGCAGTAGCTGTTCCTTGAATAAGCTCCACGTTTCAATTGTGTCAATCCCCTGCAGTTTACTTCCCGATCCTATGCATCTAAATCTTGCCAAGTTACATCATAATTTCCTTTCGCCAAGCAATAACTATTACTCTGCGTATATGCTTATCCTTTTCCATCGCTAAAATAAACATAACCGAATTGTAGTCACTATCAGCAAAGTGCTCACCTACCTCCAAAACTATCACCCAGTACCAAAACTATCATTACCTAGGACCAAATCCAATGTGGCCTCGCCCCTTGTTTGCCTGTCTACATACTGTGTCAGGAAACCCTCCTGCACACATTGGACTAAAACTGGCCCATTTAAAGTACACTTTCATACTCCTTTCCTCTACTCCTCTGGAACTATTCGGAGGCCTATAGAGAGCACCCAACAGGGTGACCTCTCCTTTCCTGTTTCTAACCTCAGCCCATACTACCTCAGTAGACAAGTCCTCAAATGTCCTCTCTGCAACCATAATACTGTCCTTGGTTAATAATGCCACACCTCCCCCTCGTTTACCATCTTCTCTGTTCTTACTGAAACGTCTAAATCCCAGAACCTGCAACGACCATTCCTGTCCCTGTTCTATCCATGTCTCCAAAATGGCAACAACATCGAAGTCCCAGATACCAACCCATGCTGCAAGTTCACCCACCTTATTCCAGATGCTCCTGGCGTTGAAGTAGACACACTTCAAACCACCTTTCTGCTTGCTAGTGAACTCTTGTGAGCCAGGGATAAACAGAAGCTGATAATAGAGACCATTTGTAGGTGAAAATGAGTTGGCTATGATGAAAGCAGCCTATGTGATGTCGGGGCCAGAGGTGTGAGGGGTAGATAAAGAATATGAAAACAGGTGCTCAGGCCCTAAAATTATTGGACTTGATACTGAGTGCTGAAGGCTGCAGGTTCCCAAGTGAAAAATGAGGTATTGTTCTTCCAGCATGTGCAGAGCCCCACTGGAGCGCTGCAGCAAGCCTGAGACAGAGATGTTTGCCAGGCAACATGGTATGTTGAAGAGGCAGGCAACTGGTAGGTTGGGTCATTTTTATGGACCG
The DNA here is from genome assembly GCF_020745735.1 of Hemiscyllium ocellatum. NCBI lineage: Eukaryota > Metazoa > Chordata > Chondrichthyes > Orectolobiformes > Hemiscylliidae > Hemiscyllium > Hemiscyllium ocellatum. The sequence goes on along the minus strand of NC_083431.1, from coordinate 9,532 downwards.
AGCGTAGGTTTTCCACAAAGCAGTCAATTATTTTTGTGCTTTTTACCAATGAGACTGTGAATGTTGGTAAATTGGTCAGTATCCTCTGAAGATTTGCAAGTTAAAGCATATTTTCTATTCCTCTGAAATGTTTAGGTAAATTGTGCATTAACAGTTAATAAGTTAATTAGTCAAATTCCACATAGGACCATAGACATCTCTTTCTGTTAGAAAGAGACAATTTGTTATAATTTCTTGAGGGGCACCAATGATATATGTTATCGTACCATTACTTTTGCAGCATGCCTGCAAGATGAGCGAACTTATTTTCAGTTGCTAACCAATATAAAAACATGACACTGGAAAACTGGAGCATTAATGCATGATATTATTGTAACAAATTCCAAGCACTCCTGAAGCAAGATGACCCTGTTGAACATGAAATGTATGATCAGCCTTGGTCTACTGTTACAAATGCAGAGACTGCTGGAGAAATTCAACACATCCGGCAGCATCTATAGAGAAATAGAATTAACATATTGATTATCTTTTAACTCTTCTTCAGAACTGGCTTATTGCGATACCTTTCCTGAGCATTTCATTTGTCAGTGTTCATTTCTACTGACTGTTGATTTGGATTACATTTCTGATTTTTTTAGAATATGGTATCTCTTAGGGTTTCTAAAGAAGCAATAACACGTAGATCAGTGTTGCAAAGTACCATTATCTGTACATTCACATTTCTTGTGTGATGTAGATGGTAAGGATTTGCTGGTGGACAAATTAAAATTCATGATTGAAAATCCTGGGGAGGCCAGTCAACTCATCACCAAAACCTGTGGGGACTATTGTTAGGACGGAGCTACCGTCCCCGGTGTTCGTTTGAAGGAGAGAGACACTGGATCTGATTTAAAATATAAGCTTTTACTGAGAGAGAGACGTACGTAAATACAGTGAGATATTTACTGCTCACTGGAGAAAGCGCCTTCTGCTCTATTGTTCTCTTTGTCTAGCTTTTAGCCCCTCGCATCCCAGTGCTACATCCTTATTTGGTAAGAAGCGGTATTCTCTAATAGTATTGGTTCCAGAAGAGATAAGATTCAGTTACCTCAGTATGAGCTACGTGCAATCTAACACGGTTTCAATGTCCTGTTATCTGTTCACCCTCCCTGTGGCCCCATTATGCCATCAGTGTTTCAGTCTGTTCTTAGTGTAACATAATGGCTTACTGTTGTCTAGTGAAGCTAACAGTTTCCAGACTTGCTAATACTACCTTACGTGAGCACTACCTAACAATAAAGTTTCTGAACACAACCTACCCTTAATAATGCTTCCTACCACTATCTACATGTTAGGAGTACAAATTGATGCTACTACTGTAAAAGGTAAATCCACGGATGTATCTTGCAGCTGAATACTGACCAGTAAAGGTCATGTATCCATTTCAGAAGTCAGTTTTTCATAGCCTCCAAACAGCTGTTTCTTAATCACGTTCTTATGTTCTAAACTCTTACATTCATTTTCATTCTTCTTATTTCACAGTGTGGATTTTTCAAACGCAGTTACAAGGACATGATTGAATTTGAAGAAGAATCTGAACATTGAACTTTGAAACCAAAGAAATACCTTACTATTGTTGGTGATACTTTTATTTTGAATATTAAATGATCTATTTACATTTAATTAAACTTTTCAACAGAAGCTTAATGCACGTGATGTATATTAATGTGCTCCAAATATGGGTCTTGCTGGAAATTTGTGAAAATAATAAATTACATGCTCAAGTAAAATACAAATATTTGTTTGCATTTGTTTTCTTAATACATTTGAAACTGAAAAACAGAGGCAATGTCTTTCTCTGATTAGACTTACAACATGCAATTAATAGTCATTGGGTACAGTTTATATCAACCCTACTCTAATCAAACTGCTTTAAAAGAGTTTTTAAATGTTTCTTTTTAGTGTAAGGTGTAATTACTAAGTGTATAGTCTTTTAGATTTGCGCTAAGGTGCACAATGATTTGATGTAGAACCCTATCTGCCATCAATATCA